>NW_010289430.1:0-13376 GCF_000700745.2 Antrostomus carolinensis
TGGGGTTGTTGTGGCCAAAGTGCAGGCTTTTCCCTCTTAGTTTTTCATTAAAAGGAAGCTGAGAGCAGAGCCTGTTTTAAAGAGAATAGGTTCTGTTCCTGTCTCGGAAGAGTTGCCAGAGAAAGATCCATATCTAAAAAAACCTGGTTTTTGTAATGTGTGGAGCATCCTTATAGCTGATTTATGCTGGTATGCAAGGGTTAAGTTCTCAAAGGGGAATCCTTAGATGATGAAGAGCTGTTGGCAGTCATCCTTGTGTCAAAAGTAGATCAAAGGCAAAAGAAGTGCAGGAAATGTGCCTTTGTGCTTGGGGAGCCTCTGTGAGCAGAGCAGCTCCTGAGGGATTCTTGGAGCAGTACATAGGTTTAGAGCATTCCTAAGGCTGTTCATGGTAAAAGAGGGATGGAAAGGAACATTAAGTAACCTCGAACATCAAGGGAGCTCCAGGACAGCTTAAAGTCACTTTTGTTCTCTCCGCTTATGTTGTGTGAAATCAAGTAATTGAAAATAATTTTCTTTTTACTAAATCGAATCCTACAGGATCAGTTCCACATTCATTGCAATAATTCAGTCAAAACCTGGTTCTGAAAATTGTATTTCTTTAACTTTCTTGCTGGCACACAATTTCTCTTCTGCTGCAAACTGTGGCACTGCCATGCCATGGAAGCTGAAGGGACACAGAGCTCCTGCCACAGGCCACAAAATGCAGAGGCACCTGGAAGCTGGTAGCTGGACATCTTCTGGAGGGCAGCTCTCTAGCAATTATGTCTCTCATTTCTCTTTTCCCTAATTTTACTGGTTGCTCTGGGCAATTCACAGAGGGATTTTTTGACATCTTAGCATATGAGTTAAAAACTAAATATTCTATCTCATGGGAAACTGATTTTTGAAGTCTTATTTCTAATCATGATGAAAACTCAAAATCTTATTTTTCACAAACCAAATTGTTCCAAATTTATGCTTTGACTTAATCAAAATGAGTCACTAGGTACGGCAAACAGTCTGTTTTGAATGCATTAAAATATTTTCCTTCCGCTAGGTATTACACCATTTTACTGCAATAATGTTACAAACTGAACTCCGAGCAGATTACAGAGTAAAGATGACATGTTTCAACCTTAACAACATGCTATAATAGTTTCCACATGAATATTTGGAAGATATTAGTATTTCCCATTAAGTAATGGAACTGGCATTTTCGTGTAGAAACATGCCATGAGAAAATAGTCACTGCTCAGCATTTTACATTCGTCAGCAGTGAGGCGATGGGTAGTCTTTTGAGGGAGACCTTCTCTCCTGCTTTCTAACTCTTTCTGCATATACAGGCCTTAAATCTTCCTTCCCTTGTGGCTAATTATGCCTGTCACGTTTATACGTGTGAATTCACACATCCATATCTACTTTTAAATTGCAATTGAAAAAGTCTGTAACGGGTGCTGTTCTGAAGCAATAAAACAATTATCTTGCTTCCTCTAAATTTATGCAAAAGAGCACAACAGTGTTGATGTGCTGTTCCCTTGGAAGGCAAAATGTATTTCCATAATGTATTCCTTCTTGGTTCTTCTTTGGAGCTGCTTGAAAACCTCTATTAAGAATTGATCACATGATCCTTAATTTTATTCATCTCAGAGTTACGCATCTAATGTGAGCCAGTCACACAAGCTATGCTCTCTCTGTGATGATGGTTCTTTGACAGTTTGTTTTAAAACAGGTATCTTGGGGTGCAATTTCACATCCCTTTCCTCTAATGACAAAGCCAGCTTGAAAGGCTTGCATCCTTTCTCTCTGCCAAGGTTGTCATCATTCTGGTTTTGATGATGTAACCATTTGTGTAGCCTGACTGCAAACTAGATTGAAAATATTGAAAGGTTAACCTAAAAAATTTAACCAATGAGAAAGGAAATTTTTCCTTAAGAATGGAAAGCGTTTCTATTGCAGAAAAAGGAAAAAGTGTTTTAAGTTTTGAAAAGGAAATAAAAGGTTTCAGGAATAAAAAAAAAAAGTAAATCACTTTTTGGTTTATTGAACGCTTTTGATTTTTTCTTTTCTTCTTCTTTTTCAATCTCTGTTCTGGCCAGTTTTTACAAGCCCAAGAGGATCCATATTTCCTGTGACAAAAACACAGTTATGCCTCTTAATTTATTTAAATTGTTTCTTTCCCAGGGTATGGAGGAGCAAGGGAAGAAAAGTTATGAGATTAAGAGTTCAGGATTTGGAATTCTCCTGTCTCCAATGCATATATAATCAGCAAATGTGTTTTTTACATGCCATCACCCTAGGAATGGCCAACTTTCAGATGCAAGGCTGTACCTCAGAGCAATGATATTCTACCAAGAAAAACAGAAGTTGATTTCTGATGAGGCTTTAAGTCATATGGACAAATCCCTCTTATTCAGAACCAACATTGGTACAACCTGTGTTAGCTGTCATTATCATGTCTGTACACAGCTAGCAGAAATGGAGTAGATGCCTCTCCTGCTGGGAATCACCCCAGCCTGAACAGGAAGGAGAAAGTAAGGAAAGCAGGATGGAACTCCCCTGAACAGTGCATCTCAAAGGTCCTGGGAAAGCCTTCAGACAGTGGGTAGCATATGATTGATTCCTGGCAGCTCTAATAGAGGTGAGACACAAAGCAAAACTGAGCCCATATTGTCTGTGAGTAATAAGCAGTTAGTATTATAAAAACAGACATATGAGTAATGAGCAGCTGTGCTATAAAAAGAGAAATCTAAGTTAGTGTGACAGTATGTGCACACATGAGTATGCACATGTATACACTGCACAACTAGAATATTAGGATGATGTAGTAGATGGCATATTTTTTGGATTTCAAGAAGTGGTTTTGGCATGCTGTTTCTCAACTGGACTTAAAATAGTCATTCAGATCTATTTCAGCGGATGTACACTGAAACCTGAATCAGAAATCACAATTATCAAGTTGCTATTCAAAGGCAATATGTCAAGTAGCACCAAGAGGAGGACCCAAGAATTCTGTCTTGTGTCTTATCTAATAGGTGAGTTTTGTGAGAAAAATGTAAATGGCATAGGCAAAACTTTTTCTGGGAATGTTCTGTTGAATAGCTGTAGCACAGTGGTAGAAACCAGCACTGTACTGTATTTGGTGCTGGAAATTAAAACATCTTTGTTTTTTAAGTACAGCGTAGTGATTTTATTAGAAACAAAGATTTGAGGTTTGAAAGGTTGAGTACACACTCTACAAAGCATTGGAGAGGATAAAGAGTGGTTGGACAACGTGATTCAGGAAACATCATTATCCGGGGAAGGAAATGGCCACTGAGTGACGGGATAGAGCAAGCGAGGAAATGTGAGAGAAAGCAGCATTTAGTGTAAGTAGGGGCAGCCAGGAAGCAGGCATGTGGTGAGCACTGGGAAGGAGGACTGGAGGAATTTTGTACAACTGTAAATGTCTAGTCATTCTGTAATTCATGGAAACTGCAGAGGATCTTGGGCAATCCAAGTGAATATTGTAACAGGAAGTTGCTCTGTTGCTTGTGAAAAGCTCATCAGACTGATCCACTTACTACCCTTCAAGGAAGGTTCTTATTCAGCAGTCAGCAGGAGGGCAAGGTGGTGGTGTTCTGTCTCTTGTGAATGGGATACCAGACAGGATTGCAACAGCCGAGTAGGTTCTCTGATATAAATAAGCAAGAACCTACCAAGGATAGTCCATACTAGCAAATTGACTGGTTTTAGTTCCACACTATGTAACTAATTTTTAGAAATCTTTTAATGGTGCCAAAGAAGGATGTACGAGGTATGTTCTTAGATGCCATTCACGTTCTGCAAATAAAACAATACAGAAAGTTAAAAAAACCCCAACAAAACTAAGTATTCTGCTGGCCAGGTATGTTGTATAAGACTTGAGTCTACGAAATGCATGTCTATATATTCTCTGAGGAAAAGAAGCTGTGTGGTTTAACTGGCCTCCAGCTCACTGGAGAGGGAACAATCTTCTAGACTTTTTAGGCCAGACTTGTTTGGATGGTGTTAAATTAGCCACCAAGGGAAATGATAGAAAAGAGAGGAATAAAAATCACTTGTTTAGCGGAGAGTCAAGGCATTGAGAATAATTTTAATCAAGGCACCAAGGACTGAAAGAGGAGTTCTTTAATTGCCTACTGCCAGTGTGATGAGGCTGGCTAATAAACAAGTGTCAATGGAATGGAATTACTGATTTCTAAACCTAAATTCTGATACACTGGAATCCCTCAGACTAGGAGGGAAAATTCCTGTGATTGGAATGAAAAGACAGAATTAGGTTGGCGACATCATTGCATTGGCAAAAATGATATTTCCTCTTTCCCCAGTCATTGAACCAAATGATCTTAAAGCCCAAAAGATCAGTTAATACTTGAAATAAATCTTTATGTGCTTGCTGATGACTGCTACAGACTGTCAAATCCAACTAAAGACCTGGATGAAATACTAACTAACCTGCTGTGTGTAAGAGGAGAAAAAAGGCCCGTGTGTGTGTGTTTGTGTGAAGCCTTCAATACAAGTGGCATATTGGAGGTCTCGTTCTGCCAGCATGAGTGCATCTCTGCAAATGTTGAGTAGATGACAACATCTGAATGCAAATCCTCATATTGCATATTAGGATATTGTCTTAGACCTGTTCTTAGCAAATAAAGGATTAAGGTAAGAACTGAGCTCAGAACTAAACCCAGGTGTTATATAAACCCAGGTTAAACCCAGGAAGTGATTGTGACTTGAGTGCACACTTTGAAACAAAATAAAATCTGCAATGGTCTGATATGTACTTCAGCCTAGATATTCAAATAAATGGACTCTAGTACCTAAATAACTCCAGAGGTGCTGTGTCTTGGTACTTTCAGAAGAGGTAAATCTCCAAAAGTTTAAAACAAAGTCACACTAACTCAGTTGAAAGAAAGGCTGTGGATGGAAAAATACAGGTAATAATTGGGGTGTTTGCGTAAATGGCTAGAAAGCCACACCTGTAGCTTAAAGGGGAGGCTGTGCTGGTATGAAAAATAAGGAAAAAAGTAAATTGGTTGCAGTAAAAGGAAGTTGGAAAGTCAAAAGTTTAGCAGTAGCTGAAGGAAGCAAAAGAAATTAAGAAGAAACCTGCAGCAGAGTTAGGAAGTGTAAGGAAGCTTTCCAAGTGCATTAGTAACAAAAACATGTTAGCAATGATATGCATCTGTCATAGGTGTGTGTGGTTTGTCATTAACAGAGACAATAGAAGAGATCAATGATTCAATGAATATTTCTCTTCTAGGAAAAATACCCCTAACAATTGATGCTTCACTGTCACATATAAATAATGCAATAGTTTTAATAAAAAAGCAAAGATATTGTGAAAAAGTAGTTATTAAAATGCCTAGTTTGTAAAACAACTAGTCAAGACAGCTGGTGTTCAAGAATTTTGAAAGAACTAGCTAAGGAGCTTTAAAAGACATCCATGTTGAATTTTTCAGTAGGTCTTGGGATACTGAAGAAGTTTTGGAGAACTGGAAGAAAGTTAATGTTGCATTAGTATTTGAAAAGGGTAAATGGAATGTGCTGGATGGCTGTATTTAATTACATGTGCTGTTATACTCTCTACTTAGGTGAAGAAGAGGTAATATGAAGATTGCTGCCTTAACTTCAGTCTGAGTAAAAATATCCAAATACTTGATAAAGGAGCAAAGAACTAGAAAAGGGTTTATAATTACATGTCAATCTAAAGGGCTTATTTGAAAAGACTTCTGGTTGCAGTATCTTTTTTTAATGAGTTTACAAGTTTGACAAAAGTCATAGTGTAGAAGTAAGACATTCTGACTTCAGTCACATACTTATAATTGGTAACTCTTGATATGTACTTTGGTGCATGCTTGGACTGGTACAAATCACTGTCACGTGTGGGTTTGCAAGAAAAATGTAGATAGGAATCGTTGTCAATTAACTCTGCCTGTAAGTTTCCTGTAAGGGTAAGTTCTGGACTATGTACTATTTAAGTCAGAAGACAAGACAAAAACTGTACTGATGATCTGCTGATAACATAAAGATTAAGATAGGAAAAAATAAGGCAGCGTCCAACTCACCAATGCAATAAAACCAGGTATCTCAAAGGGAAATAATACAGATATGGAGTATGGGAATACCTATTCTGGAAGGAAATATGCCAGAGAGAGACTTGATGTCGTGGTGGATGATCAACTAAGAAGATTTATTTTTACCAAAATGACTGATGAGATTGTTTCATGGATAAACAGGGAGATGTCAGGAGGGAGCAGAATGTCCGTTCTATAGCATGGCAATAGCGTGTGCTGATTTTCAGCAAAAACTGGAGAGGGCTCTAAGAAGATCCTCAAGTATCACCTTATATAATAAGCTTTGGCAAAAGTGCATTTTTCATGTTGCTCCCCTTTTTGACCATTGCCTGCAATCTGTCTGGACAGAGTACAAAAAGAGTGATGAAGTAAGTGAGGGGCGTGGGGACCAACCAACTAATGAGCAAAGAATAAAAGAGTTTAATAGCAAGCAGCAGGAGATCACGGTGACATTTTCAAGGTGAAAGGTTAATAACTTAAAGCTGTAAATACTTAAGAAGGACAGAGATTATTTACTGAGCTTAAAGTGGAAGGTTTAAGAGTAATTGAGAAATACTAGCATAGGTAGTAGACAAAGAGTCTTCTTTTTGTCTAGTCTGACTTCCTGACAGTCAGATCTATTAGTCTGTACATTAGTTTATCTTCTCAAAGAAGCAGTGAGAAATATTGAGTTGCTATTTTGATATTGGATGGGGAAAAACACTAGAAAATGTTCTAAAGGAAATTCTTGTTTTAACAGGAAGATGGCTTGGCTGAACTGGAATTGATTTCCCATCATGAGTTCTATAAGTATTTTCTGTAATTCTCTTCTCCAAAGTAACATTAGGACTGAGGAAAAATTTCAGCCTTGAAGGTGTCTGAATGCTTTTTTCTGTAAGATAGTGAAAGAAATGGAATTACCTTCTGAGTGCTTGAGGCTTCTGATTCTGCTGTGTTCGATTACAGAAAAAGCAATGAATTTGTGCTCTGCTGTTAAAAGATCCCATATTTTTTCTGTGACAGTTGAATATTGTTACATTTACTGTTTCTTCCTGATCATTTTATGTTCCTTAATGGCAGACTTATTTTAAAATCACAGATCTCCTTTCTCTCTGTCTTTTATTTGTTTTCACTCAAATCATTGCCTTTTGCTGATGAAGACAGAGAAATCATGAAGTTTATAAAAGATAGTCTTTATTATTTGTTTAATACTGAAATCAATGTCATAGAAGAATTACATACAAGCGTGTATGAGAGAATATAATGTGGGGTTGTTGGAAGCATCTCTGTAGTTCCCAGTTGCAATAGAAAGTGAAGAAGAGTTTCTTTTAATGACTGTGTATGCTAGATTTTCAGTTCAACCAGAGAGGCTGAATGAGTGAGAGAAAAAAATAATTGAGAGGTAAAATAAGAGAGGCTGGACTGGAGTGTTACAAAACCACTATCCACATCTTATGCACGGATTCATAATACTGTGAGTCCTCTTCTGCTAAATCATACCCTGAAATTCTTTGCTATGAGGAAATAAATGAATGGGGGCATATTTCTGTGGGTGCAATGTGAAAAAAATTCCTAGGGTCTTCTGTCTAAGTATATTTTGTCTCAGTGAACTCAGCTATAGTGACTGCCTTGCCTTCCTTTCATACACCCAGTTCAGTAAGTGACAACTTCCCAGGGTAGGTGAGTAGGGTTGCTACCAGGCGTTTGAATGAACCCTCTTGGTTTGTTGCCAAAATTGAGTAGGACGCTGCTGACAGTCTGCACTGTGGATAATGTAGTTAGCAGATCAATTTTCATGCTGTGGTCTTTGTGACAAAGCAGTAGTTAAGTTTTAATATATCTTAATACCAGACCAGCAAACATCATAGACACTTATCTCAACGGTACAAAAAACTTTTGTACCCTGTTTGTCTCAGCCATGGCTAATGGCAATGGATTTTTTTCGCTCTGAAGCGGTAAATTCGTGTTTCAAGTAGCTTAGGCCTCTGTTCATGGCAGTCTGCCACTGGAACTTGTGTTTGCTAATGAGAGAGAAGAGGGAAATCCCAAAGGTGTTTATGGAATTTGGGGAGGTGTCTGTGCAAGTCAAATATTTTGATTAAGTTTTAGTTTTATCAGGAGGAACGTCTCTAGCAGAACATCTGAGATGAGTGCGCTATGTTTTGTGGGTTCCATGATATTCAGGCTATTTCCAAAATACACAAGCAGCTTGGAGCATATGAGGAGATGAGCGGGTGGAACAGACTTTAGCCATGAGGGAAGTAAATACTGAAGCTACAGCAATGCTCGACAAAGAGGAGATACAGAACAGAACAGCTTCTCAACAGACACAGAACCTAAGTTGGGAGGAGCAGACTCAAATTGTCGAAAGGTCTTGTTCTCTTTCCACAGCAAAATTTCTTTTAATATGGTGAAACAGATTTGTTTGCAATATGTGATTGAGTTTTAGTGTGGATTTTTTTTTTTTTTTTCAGTTTTATGAAGAGATTCCCCCATCATTTTTCATAAGGCAAGCCAAGAAAGGCAAGCCTTTCATAAGGCTGGACAAACAAGAATTTGCATTCTTTTTGAGGATTTCACCCCATTATTGAAGATAGCTTACTTAGCAGACCAGTGTCAGCATCTTATATGTAGTGCAGAATCAGCTTTTCAAACATCAATGTCCCCACGTATTTGAACACAGAGGTAGGAAAAAATGTAGTGTTTGACAATTGGTCTGTAGAGACCACAGGTCTGTTATCAGTACAGCACGTGTCTCCTGCAGCACTAGAAGTTCTAAAGTTTTCCTTTCCTTGGAACCCCATGTGTTTAGTACTATAATAAAAGATGGAAGGATTTAGCTTTCTCATGCTATGAAACATTTCACAGCATTTTACTCACTGAGTGATGCAAACTGTCATATATATTAATATATTATTAATATATATTAATATATATTAAATATATGTATTAAAATGAAAATAATTTTAGCAGTTTAAAATCAGACCCAGTATTGCTGCAAAACTAAAATCAGTGGTAAGTTTGAAAAAGCTGAACATCTGTTCAAGTTTTGGGGTTTTTTTGTTTTTCTAGATCCTTCTGTATGTTTTCATAATATTACTGTTCAAATTAGTTCTGCTGCGAATATCTTAGCTGTTATCACATGGCATGTATATACATCTTTGTCTCAACTGCAAATTGGTTTCCTGTCTCCTCTAACATGATTTCACATTTTTATATTGCTGAATTCATAACCTGCATGACTGAGGTTTGAAAGCAACTTATTTTGCATCTCTCTTTGAACGCCTTTTGAAAATAAATATGTTTGTTTTGGTCAACTTGTTTATGATTCCGAGAAAAGAAAAGACCAAGGACAATCTTAAATAAAGATTACTGAATGCTTAGTTGAGGACTTGTGTATTTTCTTGTGCACAGGTCAAATAAATAAAAAGCCATTGCTTGTATGAGTTGTTCCAAAGAGGAGTGAGAAGGTACTGAATATTCAATTGTCAGAAGTACTACAAGGAAAAAATAATTTTGGTAAATTTGTTTTATTTTGAATAACAAAATTTTATCCAGAAGAACACCTCTGTTTAAAAACAGCTAATCTTAGCATGCTGGATTTAATATTCACATTAGTGAAGTAGAAAATAATTTCTCTGGTCTTTTATATCTTCTGAGATTTTGGTCTTTTTTTCCACCACAACCAAACTTTACATCTGGACTCTAAGATTTAACCTGAACAAAAATACAGAAATGTTTGTGTATTGGTGTGATGAGTATGATCAATTGTTACAGTTACTAATGAAGATTTTTATACATATATGACAAAAAGATTCCTGAGATGGAGCAGTGCAGGCAGATTAATAAGAAGGGTATTGGAGAGAGAATGTATTACTAGATATCAGACACAAGAAATTTAACCCAGTGCAGTTGAAAATCCGTGCTTCATGCCTGGCCATAAGAAAGAAACCTGTTCTCTGAATGTGTGCAGTGATGCAAAGGTTTTATTAGCATTACATTCAGATGGGGCATTGTTCTTGTGTTGTGAAGATGAGAGCACTTATGCAGGTCCTCCCAAAAGATCGCTGATAAATCCATGTTGTGTATTGTATAGCGAACATATATTTTACAGCTGAACTCTTTTTCGAATCATAGAATGGTTTGGTTCAGAATGGACCTTTCAAGATCTTCTAGTCCAGTCCCCCTGCCATGGTCAGGGACATCTGTCACTAGATCAGGTTGCTCAAAGCCCCATCCAATATGAATGCTTTAGAGTTGTTGGCAGCCAGCTAGGAATACTGCAACACTGGTGCTACTGGACAGTGTCTCTTTAGTGGTTATAAAGTGGTAAAAATAGAAGTGTATAAAGAATAGTAACGAACACATTAGTAAGTATTTTGTTGTAGTTATGTTTCTGGGAAGTAGTATGGCTGTTTTGAAACATCATCAGGACAGTACTTCACCAGTGCACTGTAATGAGGGTGGGTGCAATACAACAGGGCTCTGTTGAATATGTGTTCATGTTTCACAATATGGGAGCATAGTTTTGTATAGAAACACCAAACTCTTCCCCTGTTCTTTTTGTTTTGTTATAGTTGTTGTCTCCTGTTCTGGATCACATGAAGAAAGCTCTTCTTCACCAAATCCACCTCAGAAGCTCTCCCTGATAAAAAATAGGATGATATCATTGCATCAGCCTTCTAAACCAGGTACTACAAGTCCTCTTCCTTCCATCCTCCTTATTTCTACTTCAGAATCTATGTGAAAGATAGATGCCAGCAGTCACAAGGACCCTTTACCAGAAAGCTGTGCCACTGGCTTTCTGACTGGAAAAGGAGCAATGACTCAGAAAGGCCAATGTAACCTCAAGGGAATCCCTTACTTCCATATAAAAAAACCCCAAAAACAAATATAGGGAAAAAAAAAATAAAAGAAAAGAAAAAGAAGAATCTTTTCCATCAACACAGTGAAATCTGCTAGCTTTGGATTTGGGAGTTCTTGAAATAAAAGCTAATTGGTGGAGGTGCTTTCCAGCAGCTATAGAACAAAATACCTTTCTTGATACCAAATGAAGTTTCTTTGTTTTTTTTTTCAACTGGAATTTTCTCTTTTTAGGCATTGTAAAAGCCCAGTGAGCTGGTCAAAATGCTTGTGAGATAGGTAGGATGAATGCAGCAAACACTATACTTTGTAAATGCCTCAGGGAAATGAACCAGTTGCTGTCAGTGGTGTGGAAACTTGGAAATTGAAGTGATGCTTTTTCATTTAGTGAAATAATCACAGGATGGTTGAGATTGGAAGGGATCTCTTGAGATCATCTTGTCCAACTCCTCTGACTCAAGTAGAGTGAGCTAGAGCCAGTTGCCCATGACCATGTCCAGGTGACTTTTGAATATCTCCATAAATGGAGACTGCACAACTTCTTTGGGCAACCTGTTCCAGTATTGGACTGCTCTTGTGGTGAAAAAGTGTTTTCTTCTGTTCAGATTGAATTTCCTGGGTTTTTTAATTTGTGCTCATTGCCTCTTGTTCTGTCAGTGGACACTACTGAGAAGTGTCTGGCTTCCTCTTCATTCCCTCCCATCGAGTGTTTGTACATACTCATAAACCCCCTTGAACCTTCACTTCTACAGACTGAACAGTCCCAGCTCTATCAACCTCTCCTCTTACTAAAGTTGCTCCAGTTCCTCAGTCATCTTTGTGGACCTATGCTGGACTTGTTCCACTTTCTTGTATGGAGGAGCCCAGGGCTGGGCACAGTGCTCCATACGTGGTCTTACCAGTGCTGAGTAGAGAGGAAGGATCACCTCTTTCCATCTGTCACCAATGCTTTTGCTAATGCAGCCCAGAAGGCTGCTGGCCGCCTTTGTCACGAGGGTGCATTGCTGGCTCATGGACAGCTGCTTGTCCACCAGGACCCCAAAGTCCTTCTCTTCAGAGCTGCTTTGCAGCCAGTCAGCCCCCAGCGTGTACTTAGTGCCAGAGGTTAATCCTCCCCACATGCAGGGCTTGTCATTTCCTGCTGTTGAATTTCAAGAGGTTCCTATCAGCCTGATCTCCAGCCTGTCCAGGCTGCTCTGAGTGTCAGCAGAGCCATCTGGTGTGTCATCTGCTCCTCCCTGTTTTGTACCCCTGTCAATTTGCTGAGGGTGCACTCTGCCCCTTTAGTCCAGGTCATTAATGAAGATGCTAAACAATAAAGAAAGGCCTGTGCATGCTAGAAAAGTCACATGCATTCTTCACAGGAGGTGACAAGGTGACCTAGACTTGCCAGAGAGGAGTTCCTTATGGTAACATCTTGCAGATGGTTTCTAATTCTTTAAAGTGTGAACCTCCTTTCTGACATGTCCTGTGACTGTGCATGAGCTTTCCTCAGTCTAAGCTTCTTCAGAGCACTTCTGTAACACCTTAAATTACGTCCTTTGCTGACTGTAGTGATACAGATATATTTCTCTCTATATTTTACTTTTTTTCTTTTCATTTCTGTCACATTTTGCCTTTTTGGGGACCTACACTTGAAATTCTCCGGGTTCATAGGTGCTAAGCAAAGCTGGATGTGAAGCATCTGTGAGGTGGTACACAGCAGTGGCAGAGGCTGCAGCTTTCAGTGTTCTCTTATATAGTGACCACATGAGTGTACCCAGTTCCTTTGCTCTGTGATTTAAGCTGAACAACTTCTTGTTGATTGATCTTTCCATTACAATGCAATGCACGTGATCCATTGCCAGAAATCCCGGACTTCTTTTTTTACCAGATGTCAACAAGTTCTCTGATCTATTTCAGAGTCTTCTTCCAGACATTCAGATCCTCTCAGGCCTCAGGTTGTGGCAGATAGGCTTTATATAGCCTGGAGAGCATGGGAATTATGTGCTTTTGAAGGAGAACCTTGTGTTCACTGCAGACTGCTTTGATATGTGAGGCACATTCTAAGGATTAAGTCTGCATTGGTACAGTCCTTGCTGGGTATTGGTAAGATTTAATGAAATTATTTTGTCATAAATACTATTTCCAAGTAATCTTGTATTTATTTTAAAAAAGGGAATTTTTTCTTTCCCAAGTTCTTACTGTGCTCTCTTTCACTGTCATGCTGTTGTGAGAGAAATTGCTTTCTGGGTTTTGTGACCAACTGGATTTTTATCTGATAAAAATACTATTACTACTACTGACTGTAAGTCTGTGAGTACTGAGTTAACCTGTCAAATAAATTTGAAACAGCACAGCAGGTCTGGATCAGGACTCTGCTTTGTCTCACACAGCCATGGAGTTTCTGAGCTATTGAGATCCCTAAAGCTATTTTACTGGATCATCAAACCATAGCCTGAAGCTGTGCAGACATCTTTC
>NW_010289430.1:13391-56327 GCF_000700745.2 Antrostomus carolinensis
AGAGGGGCTGTTGTCCTCCTTCCCGTGCCCTGCTGGAATGTGGCATCGCACACACACAATTTGACAGTTCGCCTGCTTGTGGCTTCCATTTAAAAATGACAGGCTGAAGAGTGCAGTGGACCTTCACTAAGCTGTATGGACCCGATGAGGTGGGCTGAGAAGCTCAGGTGGTTGGCCCAGCTGGTAGGTTGAGAGAAGCAGCAACCTGCAGCAGCAAGCAGGCCAGACAGGGCTGTTCAGGTGGGAGTTCACAGCCTGTCACAAGCCACAGTGATGTGCAACTCTGTGGTTCCCTCACACTGAGGGCTGTTTTATTAAAATGTAGTTACAGTTAACTTTAAAAACTAGGAAAACTTGTCTACTTCAGCTGTTGCACTCGAAAGATGCTTCCATTTCTTCTTTTTCTCAAAGCTTAAAGTATAGCTGATCTTCCAGAGGCTCATATGGGTTTTTTTCTGCCCTACCTGTGTTGCCTGTGCAACCACCTATCCTTATTATATCCCTGACTTTAATTCTGTTCTTTATACCTGTCTTTTCTCCTCCCTGGGAATAGAGCTACCAAAGGGCTAACACGTCATTCATGTTTGCAAGGTCTGAATACCCTTTGAACATCAGGATCCTGAATACAAATGTTTAGTCTCTTACTGTTTCTTATATGGCCTAGGGGTCCTTCAGTTATTACTGTAATATTATTATTACTACTGAAATAAATATTGTGCAAGTTAATATCAGCTTACCATATCTATTCATCCCCGCTCTGTGTGGGAGAGCTTTGTGCAGCTAACATCCCTTCGGGGAGTTTATATTAGATTGATGAGAGAACAGTGAATTACTTCTTGTCTGGTTTATAATATGCTGATTATGAAAAATTCTGGCTGGGATGATCTAGAGTTCTCAGTGCTGCAAATGGACTCTGGAGTTTGTTAAGAGACTGTTCTTGTCCATCCTGCTGGAGGAAAGCAAAACTGGTTAAAAAAAAAAATATATATATGTAAACCTTGCATTGCTCAGCTATTGTGCTTGAGACCCTGTCAAAGCTCTTTCTATTGCTGAGACAGGGTTGACCTTAGAGTTTCATTTGTTCCTCTCTGCCAAAATGCTAAATCTGTACAGTTTCAATATCCTTGCTGCACTAGGTATTCTCATTCAGGATTTTATGTACATGTGCACTAGACCTTCCACTGCTGTAAATTCACTGTTGCTATCAGTGGGAGGATGCTGATTTACACCTACCAAGAATTTGAAGGGTTGTTTTTCCTTTTGGCATGTCCTGCACCCACCCTGGGAGATGCTGTGTTGTTATTGCACAAGACAAACTTTCTTTTTTCCCTTCAACTCTTCCATTTCTTGGGAGAGAGAGCTTCTATATGCTGTAGATCTGCTGATTCATGTGCCCATATCACCCCTGCACTTTGAACTGGGGAAGACCTCAATGAAACCTTTGGTTTCTCATGGCAGAAATCTCTTGTGTCATCGGCTCAAGCTGTTCATGGGTGACG
This sequence comes from Antrostomus carolinensis, assembly GCF_000700745.2. NCBI lineage: Eukaryota > Metazoa > Chordata > Aves > Caprimulgiformes > Caprimulgidae > Antrostomus > Antrostomus carolinensis. The sequence goes on from NW_010289430.1 coordinate 14,891, forward strand.
TCTGCAGACGATTTTGGAAAACCGGACTGGGTGCTATCTTCAGCTGGTGTCCTGGTGTCCCGGGAGAGGCAGCAGCTGCTTCTGGAAAACAGTTCCTCCCGTGGAGATGTTGAAGGTAGGCAGAGTTACAGTTCCCCTTGAATGGACACCCTTCTCCTGGCAGTGGTGGCAGCTGTGGGTGGCAGCAACAGGAGCCAGCAGGCTGAGGCCTCAGGCACTTGTCACTAAAAATACTGCCATGTGCTAATTCTGGTGCACAACTTGCAAGTGTACTGCCACTTAGTGCCCCAAGAGTCACTAGGAGCACTACATGATGTATATGTGCTGCCTGAGTTGTGTACATATGTAGCCTGTACACAGCCAGCCCCTTTATATCCTCCTTCTGTATCTCCCAGTTTTAGGATAAGCTACTTTTGATTACAGAGACTGAATTTTTCTTAGGAAACTCAATCTTTTACAAGCCAGAGCTGGCTCCATATGTCTACTGTCTGACGTGCAAAGTCTTTGGCTTTTGTTTTGTTGTCTTCACTCTGCTTTGTTTGGTTTCTTTTCATTACTTCTATCACTTCTTTACTTATTTCTCACATTTTTACTTTATTCTCCTTCCTCTACTTTCTGGGGTTTTTTGGGGTTTTGTGCATAGCCAAGACTCTCCTTTCTCATGATTCCTTTCTTCAAACTCCTTATCCATTTTTCTCTTATTATCTCTCTTCCATCCACACTATGTGTCTCTTCTTTGGTTTTTGTTTTGTTTTGTTTTGTTTTCCTCACAGGGGACATTTTCCTCCTGAACACGAGTAGACTCCCAGATAGATGTGAGTTCAGCCTGCGTAGCCCCATCCTGCCTGGGAGCTTGGACTCTTGCTTGCTGGAACTGGCCATATATTCACAGGATGCTGTTCCTCTCCTCCAGAGGTTCACAGTTGAAATCAGATATGTGGAGACAAACAGAAATATAATGATTTCTCTGAGAGTTGTCCATGAGGAGGATGCCGGGTAAGACAATCAATTTGCAGTTGTTCTTTGAATTGCAGGGTAGATTGAAGTCCCTCCAGGCCACTGTTTATCAGTGTCTTTCCCTTCTTGAGATCATTGCTGCTCTTAGAGCAGAAAATGAAGGTAGAATTGTCAGGACTGAAGCGTGCAGCTTCCTGACAGGATATCTGTAACAGACCCAGGTTTCGCATCTCCCCTTTGCAAAGAACACACTTTTTTAGGACCTTCTCTTCTTCCCTCATGTTTGGAAGGGTCAAGATGGGTTGACTCTCTCACTGATGCTAGGACTATAGCTGTAAAATGCACTCGGTCCAGAGGTTGCCTTGACAACATGACTGATATCTTTAAGTATTCAAGGGGCCCTATCATTGTTACAAGGGTCACATTTCTCATTTTGAGATAGGGTTAACTTTACCTCTTCTGTCTGCTAAGTTCAGGAGTATCCTCTTTGGCTTCATTTGTAGAGTTCAAGGAGGGGAAAAATAGAGGCTAGAGGTGAGAAGAGGTGAAGACAAAGAAAGAAAGTGCAGCAACCCTGGATCTTGCCATATATTCATTTTTCTTTTATCTTCCCAGTGTTTTTCATTCCTGCATATAGCAGAATGCATTAAGGAGAAGAAACGGGAAAAGGGAATGAATCACATCAGGAAAAGGAGAAAAGTCAATGTATCATCTGATTTTGCCATTTTCCATGTGCTTGTTTTTCCTTTGCTGCAATCTGCCTTGCAAGAACCTGGGTCAGACATACAACAGAACTTTTTATTTCCATCACCTGACTGACTCCCATGGAGAACTTGAGCAATAGATCCCAGTTCTTATTTTCTTTGAATTCTCTGACACTCCCCAGGCTGCCATGGAGCTCTGTAGCCAAGACTCCTGATCAGCCAAAGATAGCAAGGTTTGACTAAAAAAACCTGTATTTATTTTGTTTCAGATCCCTCTCTCTCTTTCTCCTGCTTTTAGCTATTGCTCACTTCCTTCCTGGCTACTCCTTCCCTTTCTTCTTGCCAGTTTCACAAGGAATCTGTTGCATTTTCTGAGATCAGTTTCTAATCTCCTTTTTTACCTATATCTGCCCTTACTGCTTTGAGTATTTGACAAGCTTCTGCAACTGCAGCCACAGCTCCATTCCCCTACAGACACTCATAAAATACCTTTTTGATGTACTTAGCTGGCTAGACCAGGCTTTGATCACAATCACTGCAGCATCTCTAGAATGGATCATAGATGTTGCTTAACAGCTTATTTAAGCACTGCAAAACAATTCTACATTAAATCAAGATTATAATGTCTCTAAAAGTGATGGCATTTGGATTTATTAGAATGGAGTTAGCTTTACTGGAAGTTGGCATAGACACTGGTATTACTTTTTCTTAGTGAATGAAATGAAGCACTGGTAAGCTCAGAGGGTTTAGTATTAAGGTTTTAAAGATGGAAGGTGACTGAGTCTTGTTTTAAATCAAGATAGAAAAGAGGGATAGAAAAGAGACAACAGAGTTAGGAACCATGTTATGTTTATTGTCCTTCCTTCCCCCATCATTACAGGGAAACTTTTTAAAATCTCTGGATAATTCCAGAAAAATCGGAGCATGCAGGCAGGACAAAATTTATTTCTAACACAGTGATAGAGCTGCTTCTTACTAGGCAGGTAGTCTGAAATGAACATTCTCTCTGTGATTAAGATTTTAACAACATTGATTGTTAAGAAGAGAGACCATCCTGAAGTGTTCCCACTTTCCAGGGGCTTTCCATAGGGAGTGGGAGTTCAAGCTTTTCTGTGTTACCCAAACCCTACTGCAGAACAAGGAGGACAGTGAGCAAATAACCTTGAGACAGGTGTCTATGTGTAATGCATAGTTTAACCATTGACAATTACTAATAAGGGTTTATCTTGATACCAGAGTAGAAACTTAGATATAGAAAAAAGGCTAAGTGGCACTTTTTCAGATAATCAAGCACACCAGAAAATCCTGCTTCAGTCCCTTTTGTCATCCCTCAATTCCAGGATCAAGCTATACTTCACCCTAAATTCCATCACTTCCGTGAACTGTTTCTTTCTGGACCTAGAAATCTTCTCCTGGTGGTCTTTCCTCCTTCAGGATCCACCAGCTACACAGTTCCCCAAAGCTTAAATATATGTCATGCATGAGAGAAAGTTGCTGTCCCGTCCACCTCACTAACTATTAGCATTTATCATTACACTGGTAGTATTGAAGCTGCCATGCATTTTTTTCACACATATACCTTAGTGAAAGACAAAGAAACAGATGGACCTTCAGACACCATGTTCTCTGAACAAGGCAAAGCCACAGTATTTATTGTTATATACCACACCTAAACGGAATGGGTATTCTCAGTTACTACCATTAGAGGGAGAACCACTGAGGGAGTGAGCTATTTGGAATTCTATCTATTTACAAAAAATATATAAAATTCTATTTCTCATTATCTCAGTAGAGCTCAAATGTCAAGAGCCGGTAGCTTTGCTTGCAAGTCCAAGCCTTCTTCATCTGGCATTTGGCTCAGAAAGCTGTCTTCACTTTCTCAGGGTTACAATTATGGTACTTGTTCAGGTCACATCTAATGTCTTTTTTACTGTTTTGCATATCCCACCTTTTCCCTCTTTATCACGCAAACCCAGAAACAGTCACAGCCGAAAATCCTTCCAAGTCTTGTGTGCTTTTGTTTTGAGTGGTTTCACATGCTTGTGTTTGTTGTAGACCACAATTATTTCAGTGTTGACAGCTGAAACCTTTTCAGTAAGGAGCTAGTTTCTTTCAACTCTAAGTACTCACACTTCAGTGAAAATAAAAAAGCATCACTTGGGGTGGGGATAGTGTTTTCCCTTTCCATGGTCAATAAGCCAAGTTGATTTTGCTCTGTTTTCTTTCTGAAATATAAGGCACAGGCCACGATATTCTTGGTAGGTCAAAAAGTAAAAAGTTCAGGGCCAAGTGCACACATGGGTTTCCAGTTAGCCAACTTCACAAAAAAATTATTGCTTATTTTTGTGTGTCTTCCCCCTTTTTTGGGGGGTGGTGATGCTAAAATGCCCTAGCAGCTTCTGAGACACTTGTAGAAACTTGCCATCTTTGACAATTCTGTTCCACTAATGTGATTGTTTTTATCTACAGAAGTTATTTAACTTCTGCTATCGTACATGGAAGCATTGCCATATAGCTAGTCTAAATATCTAGAAACATGTATGGTCATTTGGGTTTCATAAATTAGTTGTCCAACTACATAAGCCTTTGAAAGGGAGTAGTCTGGTAAGTGTCCTCAGAAAATGCCTAACATGTACTGACAACAATAAGCACAGCCATTTCGATTAAAAAAAGTGCAGCTAGAAAAGGAGAGGCTGTCCAGCTGTTATATAAGACTATGATTTTTTGAACACCCATCTGGGTGTATGATTTACTGCTCCGCATGCTTCTGTTGAAATTGCACCCAAAAGTACAGTGTTTCAAATAAGAACTCTCTAACTAGCTGGTGAAGGCAAGAGGGTTAGGCATGTGTTCTGCTCTCTCTTCTATTTCCTTTTAAGTCTGATGGCCAGAAGTGGATGTTTGTGAAGAGTTGTAGACAACAACTTCCCTTATGTAGAAGAGTAATGTAGAGCTGCTAATTTGTGCATTCACTGATTGAGCCTAGAAGCATTTAGCATACATACCTTTGTGCAATAACCCATGCAGTGAGTCCCTCGAATTCAGAAAAGATTTCAGCTTTCCTGTCCAGCTTTATTGGATTTTTCACTCTTAATGAAGAAATTGTTGTTCTTAATATTAAAAGTCTTTTTTAAAATTAATGATCAGTTACCTTTGTTGGATATGGAAAGGCATGGCATTGAAAGGACTGGTAAGGGAAGAAACTTTTGCTCAGCAGAGGAGATTGAGAGGCTAATGAAAATCAAAAGTTGAAATTATGTGTTTGCAGGGTGAATCATGAATTCTCTTGCCTTAAGCATCAGGTTGCTTGCAACTCCAAACTTTCTATCCATGCAAATTTCTCAAAATTATATCAAAGACTGATAGGCCTTCCATACATACAGATCAATTTAAACATCTCTGTTTAGAAGAAGAGTAATATTACCTCATTACTTGAGATCTGGTTTGACATAAAATCAATAGTAAAGGTATTGGCTTATCTGGAAGCCTGCTACAATGATCCATCTTCTGCTAGACTGACAATAGGCTTCGTTCCCAATTCCATTAAGAAAATCAAATTGGCTCTGACTAGCCCCTGTTTGGATAGTGGGACCAAGCAAATAAGTTGTAATTATTTACAGCATTAGAAATCTTGGTGCAGTTGGATCTTAGGGGTGAGGCTTTCTCTGAGGGGAAATACCTTGATGATGATGAGACTCCATGCACAGAAGTATTCTCCATGACAAAGCTACTTGTCATTTCTTGGTCTCTGGATACCTGCCAGCTTTTGCTGTGATATTATAAATGAAATCAAATTTCAGTACTAGAGATATTTCAGTGCATAACTAGAATGTTTCATGGGACCTTAGGGCTCTGACTCAGAAGAGCTGCCAGTTCATACTAGTAGTGGTTTAAGATAGTGGCCTCACTCTTTTCCCAGATGCCACAATTCTCCCAGCAGAGATGGCAAAATGGACCATGTGTCTTTCTCAGTTGTGACGTCCTAGGGGTTGGTTTATTGACTTAGATCACCAGTGGTTTTCATTTATTTTCATATACCAGGCTATAAATGGCAAGTTCCAAAGTGTCTGGCTCATAAACCATGTAGGATTAAGGTGCAGCGGCTGAACTAGTCATTGTTTTCAGCTGTGGGGCACTAATGTCTTTAGTTGTTACCACTAGATGTAGCACTGGTTGTGAATCGGAGGCTGTGTGCTGCAGGTTCCTGCCCTCAGGGCTGTGATAACACTGGCAATACTGTGACATCTCAGCTGAGAGGTGGGTTGTAGCTTGGTGGAGGTACTAGAACTATGTCTCAGTGCTTGGAAGGTCTAGTATGCCTAATAGGTAAATTCAAATGATTTAAAGACTGTCCTTACCTTCAGTGGCTCATTGAACCAATTTTGTAGCCAACAGGATGCCATGGAGTGATGAACAAAGCTGTGCCATGTAGCAGAAGTGACTCAGTTCTGGGTCAGTGCTGAATGGTCTCAGATGTTGTGCTATGGTGTAGCAGGGGGACATATATTAATATGTAATACAGAATGAAAGTAAAGCAGTCATTCTTGTTGGGTAGTAAAGATGGTGCATTTGTGGTTCAGGGCTGGACATTTCTGAAGCTGAATTAAATTCCATTGAACTATTAAGTATGATATGATGGGACAGGAAACAGGATAAATAAGGTCATCTTGATAAAAGGAGTTCAACTCCAGATGAGTTTAGGATATCTGTGGTATTTATGTGTGTGTACAATGTACCAGAAAAAGGTATGTACTTGGTTTGTGGATGGAGGAATGAATTAGGTAACTAATCAGTGGCAAGCAAAAGTGGAGAGGGTGATAAAAAATTAAAGTTGCTTTGGGTTTTTTGCAAGTTGCAAACTAGGTGGTCTGTGATTTTCATATTGTGTCCAGCAGAGAGATGCTTGTTGTCTAGGTGATGCCTTTTAATGTATTTCTGATGCAGGACAAGGGCTAGATGATCACTTCATGGCAACTGAAAGCATTTTCCAAATAAAAAAGTAATACTAGGAGCAGAGTTTGAGCAACACATCTTAACACTCTGACCTGGCCTCCTTATTATCCCACTGGCACTGACTTAGAGTCACTTGTCCAGGTGCCCTCAGCAACATCAGCAGCATGTAGGATATGGGTAAATTTATCTCTGTCTAGTACTCTTTTCAGAAAAGAGCTTAGAGCAAGGATTCCTTTGTCACTATCCTTGCTAAAACCCCTTTGCAAAATAACAGTGTGTAGTTTTAACTGTATTTTATTGTCTTGTTAACATGAGGGAGAAAAAAATAAAAATAAAATACAAGTATTTTTTTAATGACATCTGGATACTCTGACTTCCATCAGACTGATTTGAGTGAGGTACTTTGAAAATTCCCATTTGGTATCTTTCTCTAGCTTTCAATGCCTAACAATCATCTTTAAAATTAGAGTGCATGAGACCATCTGTCTTTTTCTGAACTGCCACAAGTGCTGCACAATTGAGAAACCTTTGCTGTCTAGGGACTACGGCATTTGTTCTGTGGTGAAATACAAATTGCCAGAGCAATCTGCATTTTCTGGAACAACACTTCTCTTCTTCCCCTTGCTTTGTGGGTGCACTCTAGCTTTTTAAGCTGGGAGGTTAGATAGAGAATGCACAGAAAATGGTTTTCACACTTGACATAACAAAAAAATGTTCAGGGCCAGACATTTACTTCCAGAACATACAATGTCAGTGTTAGCTTGAGGAGATCAGAGACTTGAGCAGCTGCTTGCTTGATCTGTACTTGCAAGAGCAAACAGAACACAACCATATATGTGGAAGGCACATACAGGAAGGTGTCCAAAATTGGTGATAATTTAAGCCCCATTTTAACTTAAGAATCATTGGGAATGGTTGGATCTTTTCATCATTAGCAATGGGATCTGCAGCAAAGATAACTGAACATGAGCTTGTTAGGCTGAACATCACTTGTTTTGTATCAACACCTGTTTGTTATGTTGAGGTTTACATTCATCAATTTATTTCCCATGTGGATACTATTGTATTTGGTACAGTGCAGAATCTTTATGCTAGAGACTCCATGGATTCCAGTGTGCTGTGTGTATGTCTGATAGCTCTTTGTTGTCTTCTAGGATGAAATGGAAATACCTGATGGCTCAGATTGGCCAAATAGAAAGACCTTTTAAAATCACCTTGCTGTATTCAAACTGTGGAGCACAAGGGGTTGGAGTACTGGCAGTGGGCTCCTTGCAACTCAGGAACTGCTTTCATGGTATGTTGCAATACAGTCAGGTTTGGAATAATTAAATGCAGTTAGAAAAGAGAGCAACATCCTCACCAAAACTGATGAGTGTGATCAGGGAGTTGGTCAGATGGGATTTAAATGAAGGCTGAGTCTTCTCTGGGGTTTCTGGCAGTGCTTACCTGTGCACATATGCACACATATGCATGTGATTTACGTGTGTGCGTGCTCCAAAGGCAGGGTTGAAACCCAGAATTACAGAACTGGTTTAAGTGATCCTCTGCTTTTCAGCTTTGCTTTGCTTGATCTTTGTATGAGAAAACAACAAAGATCTGCATCCGGCAACAAGGACGGAAAAAAGTCTTTGCCTGGATTATTTTAGCATTTAATATTTTTCTTTCTTAAATAATCAAGAACAAAAGACTTCTGTATCACCAAAGCCTTTTCCACGCTGGAATTCTATCTTCCAAATCTATAAAGAAAAGAAACATTGATCTGCACTCCATGGGGTCTATTTGCTACTGAGAACTTCTGTCTGAAATGAAAACAATTGGAATGTAATTATTCTCTCCAGAGTACGGAGTGCTCAGCTCAGAAATCCTCAGTTTTATCTAGCACTTACAGTCCTGTTGTGAATGTCATGCAAATAATCCTCAATAGCTGCGCAGAACCTTGCTAATGTCATTTAGGCTTCTTGGAAGTACAAGAGTCTGTCAGCACAGGCAGCCTGCAGGTTGGAGTTATAATCATCTTCACTTCCTGGTTTTCATACATTAATGTAATGCTATTGCTTCTGTTTTGCAGACACTGTAGAAATAGCTTGGAATGTCATGTCAAAAGCTTCAACTGTAAACAGAGAATACTGGTTTCACAGAGCTGTTTCATAATATATCATGAGATTTATTTTTGATCATATTAGAGATTTGATTTTATTGCAGTCATTAATCTTTTAATTTAACAAACGTATTTTAAATGTAATGCTTTTTTGACAGTCATGGAGTTTTGAGGGGATGCATACAGCCTGAAGCACTATGCTAAACACTCAGTCCCTAAATAAGCTGATGCATGTACCCAGCACAACACAGTGCCATGAAGAAATACTCTTTCACACTGTCTACCTGGATTGCTGCAGAGGTGTCCTTTTCCTTCTGGAATTGGTTCTCTAACTTTTCAATTTTTTCTAGAGCAGTAACAATCCCAGTGGAACTTCTGTGTAGAGCTCTGCTAAAGGGGAGCAGGTCCAGAAGAGACCTACAGAAACCTGCAGGTCCATAACAGACCTGTGCACATACACACCCACAGGGCAGGCTGGGTGCGTTACGAGTCATGCTTTTGGGAAACACCAGTTCAGCTTAAAAAATTGTGTTCAGCCTGGTTGCTGGGTACCTGTGCAGTCAAGTGCTCCTGGAGCGTAGCTGACTACACTAGCTAAGGTGTGTGAGAAAAGTTCCTGCCCAGAACTGAGGAAGCACCTATCTTCACAGGCTTCACAGAAATGCGTCAGCAGCATGAATGTTAGTTAAGCTTGAGTCCAAATAGGGACTCATTCATAGCAATGTGTTTGTCAGGACCAGAGCTACGTGGGTATCTCTGCCGAAAAAAAAGCAGCATGCCATAGCTGCCTGGCAACTGTACAGGCATGTGTGCAGAACTGAGGAGCATATCATGGTAGGAAATTGCAAGGTCCTTAGTGAAAAATAAAAAATAAATTATCTAAAGATAGCGTAAACATAGCAGAAGACAGTGCATGAGAGAGAAAGGAGCAATAAATTTGGTCTTCATGATAGCTGAGGTGATCTGCAGGTATCCTATGCTGGATAGAAACCTACATGGTAAAAAGCAGAGGTACGTATCATTTATCACCCAAAGGACACTTTCTGAGGTCCTACATGCGAAGGCTGATACACTTGAAGGGTCGTACACATTTTATTAACTCATCTCTGGGCTTCTTTCTTTTTTTTTTCCTTTAGACAAAGAAAACCAAGATCTTCCTATATATGACAAAGGCTCCACATTCCCCTGCCTTCATGGAGGCTGTGTCAGCCACCTACAAATCTGTGAATTCATCAGTGATTGCCCTGCCAAAGAACAGGAAGGAGTGAGGTGTGGTGAGTATGTGGCATGGCACTTTGTGGGAACCTTCATTCCATTAGAAGAAATAATTTCGAATGAAATATAAGTTAAATTTATTCCATCTCTAGATTAATTCAGTATTTTGCCTCCTGAATTAATTTAGCTTATTTACATTAATTGGATACCAAGATTCCCCTTGAAAATTCACCCTATATAGGATAAAATGCATTTGGGTTTTTTGTTTTGGTTTGTTTTTTTTTTTTTTTAAATATTACAATAAGGAGCTCAATGACCTGCCTTGCATAGTTGCTGCCACTTCAGAGAAAGGCAAAACCTTATTTACGTGTCTACGGCTGGATGAGAAACACCTTCTGGGCCCAAGGTCTGAACCTTAGCAGGTGCTGATCATCTTTCTAGTGCCAGCCACCAACACAGTCCCTCCAAGATCCCAGTTCAGAGTTCTTCTTGCACATCATGACAGACAAATCCCTTGATGCAGTACATGTGGTGCTAGGAAGCATCAGTTAGTTTTGTTGCAAGTACAGAGACAAATAATCTGTTGATTTACCTTCCTTTTCCATCACAAAAAACGTTGTGACACCTGCAATTTCATGTGCAGCAAGGCCTTTACAAACATATGGTGGTTATTTACCATTCTTCAGATTGTGGGAGCTGCAGTTTTGCACGGTATCTAGAGCAGGATAGAAGTGCAAAGTCTCAGATATCTCCAGAAGCAAAGTTTTGGCTTTCTGATGGTGGCTCTGGAAATAAACAAATGAGACCTACTAATATTTTGACATTGAAAAACTGTGTAGCCTAGGTTGGGTAGCTTAGATAACCACAATGAAGTTTGACTTTTGCTGCTGTTTTTGTTCTTCCATAACCAAGTTTCTCCTATTTTCCTGCTTTTTCTTATTCTCCGTTGTAGACAGTCTCCCAGAGGGCTCACATTGCTCTTTTGAAGAGGGTCCATGTGGCTGGACACTGAATGAAACTGCAGCATCTCCTTGGTCTATTCGGGGCTTTACTGAAATGATTCAAGATGACTCATTTGTAGGCTCTACCTTGCAAGCCACTGGTGGTAGGTTCCTCATAGTTCCCTCTCACTCTCTTTGTATCTGTGTGTGTGTATATGTATATGTATATGTATATGTATATGTATATGTATATGTATATGTATATGTATATGTACAATAGGCTTGAACTTAGGTTTTTTAAATTGGTTTAAAAATTTTTGCATCATTGCCAAATGAACTTTAGCATCAGATAATTCCCAGAACTGTCAGCTTGGTAAATAAGGAGGGAGGCCAGACCTTCAAATGTTCAGGTTGAAAGTCAGAAGTGTTAGCACACTTGCCTCACAGTTCCCTGCCAGACTGAAAGGTGTCCATGTGAGTGTCCTGTTTGTCTGTTGAGAGCTTGTATAAACTATCCCTGGGAACAAAGACTACAACTAAGTTCTTCCAGCCCAGTGTTTGTCTTGGCAAGAGTCATTGATGCTAATGGTGTAAGAGTTTGGGCTGATCAGGAGTTCTCTGTAGACTGGTATAAGCCTCTGTATGTGAAGATACTTGAGTGGTGTCTGAGGTTTATGGACTCATGTTCCAGGAAAGGCTTTGGGATGTTGAATTTTGTACTGCTGAAACCTACCAGAGTGCTTATTATATCCTCACTAACAGATTTGCTCTCAAACCTTGCCTTTCATCTTACACTGTGCTTCAGCACATGATGTTAAATTATTTCAAGAGAGTATTAAAAACAAAAGCAAGACATCATCTTGTCTTATCTGATTCACGTTTCTGTTCACAGGACACTTCCTCTACCTGCGAGCAGACAGCAATCAGACGAGCGGTATGGCCAACGCTTACAGCACCAGCTTGCCAGCCAGTATTGCCACTGAAGACTACCAGGTATATCACTCTGTCTTAGGAGTTAATCATCAGGCTATAGGCACTGTTTGCACAATTGGTGCATTCTGTTGTGCCTCTGCACACTCTACAAAACACTGGAAAGCAGAAGAGATGGCTACTACTTGTTGAAAACTAGAAAGGAGACATGAGGTGCATCCCCAGTGAGTGGAAGCAGGAACCCCAAACCAACTCCTCAGTATGGAGAACTCCCCAGCCTAACTACCAACTATTCCTCTGAAGGGTACCCAGCACCTGAATTGTATGGGGTGGACTTGGTTTGTAGGAGAGGGAGCTGGCTCTCTGGGTGGTTGAGCCATTCAATATACTTACTACTGAGACTCTCTTCATAAATTCTGCAATAGTTTCATAGGAGTTAACACATTTGACTGCTTCACTGTGAAACTGTGAAGTTATTAGGCATTAGATTTTCCAGGAATATATATAGATAATAAACTTCTGTTCACATTCTTCAGGAATTTCAAAAGGTGAGGGCAACCTGACATGGATAAAAAAAACATAACCTGCATTCAGTCCAAATCTCAGGAGCTCCAAGATGCTGGAATTAAAAATACTAAATAATATTGTACTCATAACACTTAGGAAAATTGAGCTGGAGTCCAGCCCTGCTAGGGGAAAACAGAAAGCTTTGATGCCTTCTAATAGGGCTGGCAAAAGCAATATCATGCAGCTGCCAAAAATGTAACTATACCATTTATATTTATTTATAAATCCAGGTCAGGTTTGCTGGGTAGTTCCAACAAAACAAAACGTGCTTGGAGCTAGCACATGTGGAGAAGCAGTAACTGTTGGTTATGGTGTACAGGTCACAGGAGATCTGGACCCATTCTCTCCTCCACTGTCAAGGGTTTGAACCCACATTTCAGGAGCAAGGAACTTCCTGTGGTTGTTCTTTGCAGCGCACACATGTGTGTGCTCCCTTTCTCTGTAATAAATAGAGCAGCTGAGAGCTCAAAGTGGTGGTGGAAGTACCAGTTGTCTCTTGCTCTGTGGCAAAGTGGAAGCGGTTGCTCCGAAGAAAGAGGGGCGAGTCCTGCTTCAAAATATTCTTTGACCTGGTGATCAGGTTGCTCACCTGTCATATAGGTGCTATGGTCCAGATGGTGTCTATGACTTGGAGCAAGTGTATGGATTGCGGTTTCCTGTCTCTAGAGACAGCCTGATTCCTTGTTTGAAGGTGCATTTGAGGCAGGGCAGCTCTCCCCTCAGAGTGCTTTTGTGCCCTATATAGCGCCTGGGTATAGATTGAGCCATATCAGTGCAACACATTAACCTGCATGGTTACGATAAGAATCCTTAAAAGCTTTAAACTATGGTTCAAACACTTTCACTGGAATCTTTAATCTGGTGAGAACACTGAAGAAGAACGTGGTTAGGATTGTTTTTCTGCAAGTACCTAACTCTAGTGGAAGCATTTAATGATAAAGCGTTTCTTGAGTTTAAGCGTGTGTTCCTCTGCTTTGCTACTCTTTGTTCTGAAGGGGAGGTAAGGAAACCAGTGCTCTCTCACCCAGGTGGTGTCTGAGGCCATGGATATTGTTGACAGTGGTTGAGAACAGCTGCCCAACAGAGTATCAGTCAGCGTTTCCACCAAGAAAATTCTGTGCTAGGAACAGTGATGAGTCATACACAAGCAATGGGGGAGACTTAGTGGTGTGTGAGATTAAACAGTTTGACCCAGGATCAAAGGTGTGGTGTCTCAAATCCCCAGGGAGGGGAGAAGTGAGTGGCTTTCCCTTTTTATCACATGATACCATACATTTTCTCTTCCTCTATTACAGATCCAATTCTCTGTGCATATCTTTGGCAGCTACAATGGTACCATCTCCTTCTCTGTCAGGGAAGAGATAAAGGGAGCTCCAATCACCTTGCCGATGTGGGAAAGGGCAGGGAGCTGGAGTGACCACTGGTTTCTCATCACCCTACCAATGCCAGTGCTTTTCAAAGAATTTCAACTCCACCAGCAGCATCCAGGGTTGTCCCTAGAGATTTAGTAAATTGTTACTGTTGATGTTGTGAAGCATCATTTTCATCCTTGCCTCCTTCCAGGGCCGTTTCTACTGAAAAAAATTGCAGGACTACTGCACTTTTGTTTGCTGAGGGAGTATTCTGTCATACCTACATATCTTATACATGGCTTAGCTCAGCACATACCCACACTGTGTGTCTGCATTTCCACACAGCCTTAGACAGTCCTTAGGTATTGGGAATAGCAAGTGTCTGTCTTAGCAAGATTTTATCAATCTGAGAAAGCCAGTATACTCACAGTAGCAAAGTGCTCCCAGTAGGGAAACAGCTATATTAGCACAGCTGAAATTTATACTCCCGCAGTAAAAACAGCCATGGGAGTCAAATGAGTGATAAAACCACAGTTTAGCCAACACAGCTGTCTACTCTAAGATCTGTATTAGTGCAGCCGAGGCAACTGGAGATCGATCATTGCCACATCACCGATGCAACAATCTCAGGAAAAGACCATTGCCCAAATCAGCCTTGCACTCAAGTTTTCACAGTTTTAGATGTGAAAATACAGTGTGATGTTGGTTTTCAAATGAAGTCAGATATTGAAGATTCAAAGAATTTCAACCCAATCTAATTTTAATCAGGTATTTCTCCTCCCTCACCCAGTGTCATTCGCTCTCGAGCCATGTAGCTGCTATTGGCAGCTGGTTATTTTGCACAACACACACAATTTTTAAATTGCTCCAATCTACCTTTCTGCATCTTCCTTAGGAAGGCCTGTTTCTCATGACACTTAAGACAAAAAAACCTCTCAAAGTCTATACAGTGAATATTATAAATGGAAAAATATCTACCTAATATAGGCAATAAATAATGTCTCAAAACTTCATGGATTAGAAGGTGTGAGGGGATTCTTTTTAACTTCAAATATGTTCTGCATCTTTGTGTAAAAGGCTAAAGGATTTGGGTCTGGAAGTGATAGCAGTTCAGACCCAAGCAGCAGTAAAACTCAGAGAGAGAGAGAGAGAATATGTTGTTCCACCCTCTTTCTAGTTTAATTTCATTATTACCTTTGGTCTCAAAATTATCCTATGTTTACCGTACACACCTTTGCCATGAATTATTCCTTTAGGACAGGATAGGTCTGCATGCTGGTAGTGTATTTAATATTCTTGTCTGACACAGTCTGGAGCCCTGTGGATTAGCATCTATTTAGTTCTGCATATGTAAAGTATGACCAGTGAATTTCTCTTTCTCTTGAATAGCTCTTTTCCTCAGGCACTTTCATGTGCACCTAACCACAGCAGAGTCCTGGGGGCTCTTCAGAGGTATTTAAGACCTTCTGCCTCTTCTGATGTACAGTCCCTTGTGCTTGTCCCCTGAAGGCTCTGATTTCTGCATCAGCCCTCAGTTCTGAAGTGAAATGGATCTTCTGTGGCAGGAGGGAATGGATAGGAAGAGGCTTTAGGGAGCACTAGCCAGCACTGCATGAAAAATATTAATATTCAAATACTGTAATGTTTGAAAGAGTTGAGCACTTAGACAAAAAGAAAGAAGTAGGTAGGTCATGCATGTGTGTATCATGGCAGTCTGTTTCAAGTAGTTCTGTTTAGTTTCACTTCATGTAACCTTTTTGTATGCCATTGTCTAACAAATTTAAAACTGATGTGGCACAACAGTGACAGTCACTGTGAGTGAGGCTGGAACCGTTCAATCTAGCAAGCAGACCTGTGCTACCTGAGCTAGCCAAGCGATGAACAGAAGTAGTAAGTTGTCATTTGCTGTACTGATCTATAACAGAAACAGAAGCAGCACACTCTTTGCTAGAACTTGCTGCAGCTATTTGCACCACGCGAGGAAACCCTGGTCTTTGTGCTCCCAGGACACGGGCTCCATCCCAGTCCTCTTGCCTTGTTCCTCCCATGCTCTGCTCCTTCTGTCCTGTCTTGCCTGCTTCTGTGAGCACTCAGTGCCTTTCTTCCTTTTTCTCATATACTTGGTTTCTCCTCCTTCTCCTTCAAGCTCCCATGTGTGAACCCATTTTATCCGTCTCATGCTTCCAGTTGTAATTTCCCTCTCTGAACTCCTCCCTGCTTCTTGTTTCTATCTCTCTTCCAGCAGGTGCTATGTGTCTCTGTGTTGTTTTAAGTCTGACTCCCTTCCCTGCACTTCCATTCCCTTCTCCTCCCAGTTCTCTCTTGTGCACTTGTATTTCAATTATCCTAGACCTCCCATAAAGGTTTATTCCCAATATTCATGTTTGACTGGCTATTTGTTCCTCTCCATAGATCTCAGGCTCAACTCCCCCACACACCAAGTCCAAGCTCCCAAACTCCCTTGGAGTTCCCAGGGAACTCTGCAACCTCTCCAAGATGTCACCTTGTTCACTCTGCATTCAGTTTAGGCAGGTTTTTTTCTCCTGTTTGGCCAGGATCAGCAAAAGAAACAAGGAGAAGTAGTAGATGTGAATTGCAACACAAATAGTTGCTGTGGCAGGACATGAATGGTTTGGTGGCGCCAGAAGTAGAGAAGCCTTAGCAGATAGAAGGAGGAGGCCATGGATGGGATATATAAGTATTTTTTAGCAGAAGCTTCCTCCAGTAAATTAATTTCTTAGGAGAGGAGACAAAGTACACAGTTTGCTGATCCCAGTTGGGCGTCTAGCTACTTGGAAAGCTGCTTCTGTTGATCAGTTGGCAAATTCACTCACTTGGTTCAGACACGCTTGGAAAAAGGCTGCTATAGAGAGGCAGAAGACCAGACATCAGAGAGCTGGAGAGTGCAATATGCTGGCGTCATCAAAATTAGCTCAATGGGCAGGAACACTGGAAACCCCTCTGGCTAACACAGTACACAGTTCAAAAGGCAATTTCCTCCTCTTTTTCTGGAGTTATGAGGAAGGGGAGGCATACAGAGCCCAGAGGCTATAAGATGTCTGTTCTCATGCACTGGGGGAGGGAGGTGATTCCCCAGGCTCCCAGTTGTACTCAGCTGGAGCAGAAATCTACCTTGTAACACAGTACTGTGGTCCCTCTCCTGCTCTGACTCTGTGGACCAGACACAGCAGACTGATTTGACCAAGGGATGCCCTCAGTAAGGGGTAGGCTGTGGTGCTGTATCTATGGCTGTGGGTCTTAGAAGTGCCCTAGTCCTGGGCTCAGGGTGCTGTGACTTTCTCTTCCATCAAATGACTGGGGAAATAACTGTGTTGTGTCAGTGGACTTATGTACAAGGTCTGAAAATGCAAAATTATTGCTAAACTTGCTAATAAAGAGGCAGGTTTCTGTAGAAAGGGGATCTAATGGCAAATTCCCCTGCTAACCCCATAGCTCAGAGAGTGGTCATTCAAGTGACCTTTGATTTACGTTTGCTGTACCAACACTTACTCCTGGATGTGAATGCTTTCATTTAAGTACAAGGGCACATTCTCAAGTTGGGGTAAAAGCAGCTTATTCCTGAAGATTTTGATGCAGCTCTGCAACGTTATATTAACTGTGGATATGGACCAACATTTGGCTGGTGGGTGGAATATGCACACGTACTTTATTGCCACTAATATGAGACAAGTGTGTTCCTAGGCTGAATGATTAATGTGTTAGGCAGGTCAGTGCTTGATCTCTCATAAATCATCATTGAGCTTCACCAGTGACAGCAGTAGAGGTCCTCTCCATATGCTTTTAATAAGCTCTAAGTGGACTGGACATCAGACATCTGTTTATTTCTGAAATTTAATGAAAAACAATTCAGTCCTATCCATTAGAAAGAGATCCTTCAGCCCATTTTCTTTCTTCCTGAATGCACATGGGACATGACAGACCTCCTAGATAAGTAGCTAAACACCTGGTCATGGTTGGAAAAGATGAGACAATCCAGAAAGTGAACACTTCAGGGAGTTATGGCTGGAATTTAAAATATCCTGGCCTTCAGATGAATAAACCTTATTGTCACCTTATTGAGTTGCATTGGCTGAGAATCAGGCTGTCTATTTGGATATTGCTGTTCTGTTCAATTTTTATTCTGGCTATGTCTTTGGGAATGGAAAGGGGAAGATTCTTTTTTCCCTTCCCTTTTTGGCACATGTCTAATTCCTTGATTGTTTATAGCAATTGAATAAGGGTGGTTGGCTGCATATAACTGTTAGTGAGGGGCAATAGCTTGTGTTTTTACATGTGTGTGCAGATAGCAGGGGAAGTAGCGCTCTCATTCTTGTTCCCCATGAAATGTGGCATTATATGAATGTTGATTGGTCCTTACTAACTGTTGATGTGTGGATAAGATTTCTACCAAGCCCTTTGGGCTGTCAGTAGGGCTTGTCTGGAGGAAACATTATAAATAATGATGATCATGATTTGTTGATAGGGAAACATTGTATATTTAGGGGGTTTTTTCCCCCTTTCTCCTTTGTCTGTCTTCTCTAAAACTTCTGTCTTGTTGAAAAGGTTTCAACTGCAACTCCTGGCAACCTGGGGCTGGAATTCCCAAGCTGACATTGCTATCGACAATATTACATTTGGACTGGACTGCTTCACTGATGGTGAGCTACAAATGTTGCAGAATCCCTTAAGGAGTTTGGGCAGTGTAACCAGCATCCCACAGATCCAGGACACAGAACACGCTCTGTTCTCCCCACAGAGTGCACGTGGATGATTTGTGTTAGCTTTTACAGCACAGTGCCGTTTTATCTCAGAAGATAAAACTGAAGATTGCAAGTAGAGGCAATTTTACAGTGTGTCAGAGTCTCCTAGTGCTCTTTTTTTCTCTAATCTGGGATATCCTCTGTCACATAGTTGAGACCTGTCTGTGTGTCTTGGCAAGAAACACTGGACTTAAGCCCCTAAGTGGAAGGATTACATCACATTGTTCTTCAGCCGTCCCTTCTGACCTGCACCCTGGCAATTAATAGCTGAAGGGAAATTGTTGAAATCAAAGGTGAAAGTCACCATATTTTAGTGAAGGAAATGAAGAAAATTAAGGAATAAAGTGACTCTCTGACAGTAAAGTTTAGATTATTGCAACAAGTTTGTTTTACTCTGCAAGGAGGTACATCAACTGTCACTGCCAGATGTATAACAGACCTGCTTTCCTTTGCTTCAGTACTGCAAATGGGGCTGACAACAATGTATTCCAGTGCTACCCTCTGAAGCATGTTAGCAAGAGGGATTTTCTTAGCAGACAAGTGCAAAGAATTGGATACTTCAACCACTTGCAAATATTAGAAACTGCCTTCTTTTTGTCCCTGGTGAAAACACCTATACTCTCTGTTGTAAAGGAACTGGAGAATATACAGTACTAGCTGTATATTGTAGCTATATATTTCTAGCTACTAAGAAGAAAATTAACCCTATCCTAGCAAAAACCAGGACAACTTGCATTGTGATTTCTGTTGCAGACAAAATGTCCATCAGTGGTCCTGTGCCACTCTTCATGTGTCATTGCACCCAGTATGTTAGCATTCAGGGTAATAAGGTCCCTGCAGAGGCTAGCTGTAGCCTAATGTAACGTGGGAGGCTTATGTCAAAACAGACATGTTAAAAGTTCATCAACAAAAGCACCTTTTCCCTCCTGCCTTTGTCTGATTCAGTCTCCTGTTCTCTGTCCCTTTTTTCTTGGGTATTGAAACCATCCTTCTATAATATGCTGAGCACAAACATTTTCGTTTGAAATTAAGAGGAAGAGGTTATGTTCCTTGATGGTGATGTCGTGTGTTCATTCCAGCTCCTTAACACCCCTGGCTCCCAAACACTTTGGGACCTCTATGCTAACACTCTATTTTGAAATTCTTTGAAGAAATTGAAGGGAGTGATTCCAGGTGCTCGGAGTTTACTGCCCTCCTGAGAGCAAATACAGCCTCCAGTTTACCTGCAGACATTTTCCTGGCTCTGATGTAGGGATGTATCCTTTGGCAAATAGGTGGGGCATACCTGCCACTTCAGGAATGTTATCAGAGCTTGTCCATTAGACCGCTCCAGTTACTCCTCATTTTCAATTAGTATAAATCGAACTGATGTCCAGGAGCAGTTGACACTTACCCCATCTGAAGGTGTGACCCAGAGAGGTGTGACTCATGCGGAAGAAAGACATCACAAAGGAAAGGTGTTTCTCGGAAGCCTTGCACGCACCACTGTTCCTTGAATCCTCTTTGCAAATTGACATTTTATCGCCTCTGAAAGCAACTGCCTTGCATTTGTCTTCTCATGACTCTAATTCAGTTAGGTTGCAGAGAAGCCCAGCAGCTCTGCTGTGTTTTCAGTAATGAAATTATTTCTCGCTGGCAAGGAGAGGTTTCAGATGTCAGAGATGGAGCCAATTAAGACCCAAGTAGTGAATTCCTTGCATGAGGGCAGCAGGAAGGATGTATGGCAGGAAGGAAGAATTTGCTGCTTGCTAGGATGTAAATATTATTTTCTCCGTCCATTTCAATCCTGTAGTTCAGTTGCTCTACAAAACCCGGGGCAGACTCTGAAAGCACTGCTTGTCTGTGTGCAGGCTGGGAAAGAAGGTGAGGTTTTCCATATACCTCAAAATTAAGAGGAAAGATTCAGTAGGATTTAGGAGGAAAACAAGTGGGTAGTGAGGGCAGCTCAAGGGACATCAATAAGGACAAAAACCAAACCAGACCATTTTTTTGGATGGCAGCTCCTGGGCAGATGTTTTCCCTGTGAAAAAGATGGGAGGAAAGTTCATACAATCACCTTGAGTAAGATGGTGTCACAGACTGATGACATGGGTCTGGTTCATTATGAAAGCTTTTAGGGGACCAGGCATAAAGGTATTTTATTGGTTTAGTTAACTAGTGATTTCATAGGAAGAGGTCTAAATTTTAAGTGTCTAAATATGAAAACGTGGGCTGGCATGGAAAATACTGTGCTAATTGTTGCCCTCCTCAGTGCTTATGTGGTCATTGCTTTTACTGTTACCTTTTGGTGCTCTGTGTATTATATTGTTCCAATTAAGATCACAGGTCTGTGGTCTATCAAAGTGCACTTTACTGCCCCAGCCTAGGGATTCTATTTTGTTCTATGCATCATTTGCAATTTTCCAGAAGACTGGTTTATAAATGGCAAGATTGTCCAAAGAGAGCTTTTGTATAGCGTATCTCTAGTTCTTGACTTTGACCTCCCCAACCCACCAAAGTCTGTTTGTGTTGACCTGCCATTCTCATGGCTTGAGCTGAATGTTGGGGAGTGGTTCAAACCTCATTACTGCCTCATTTCTTTGATTTAAGAAGGTGTTGACTAGAAATGCAGTAGATCAGCCAAAGGGATGTGAAAGGGAGAAGCTGGTGCAGCTTCTCTGTCCCACTCCAGGACAAGCTGGAGATGCTTCCAGGAATACTCCAACCTGCATGTGTAAGGTGAGATCTCTGAGGAGACCATGCACACTTTGAGGATCCTGTGGGGCATCTTACTCTGATTAATCTTGGCCACAAGACCTCTACCTCTTTTTTCATTACAGTTCCAGAGACAGAGAAGTAGGAGTGAGTTACTTTAGCTCTTTTCCTGCAGGAGATGCCCAGTCTTTCTCCTTTACACTTCTCTCTGATCCTTTTCAATGTGGAAATCAACTGCATTGGCTAAGTCCTGGAGAAAGGAGTCATGTGCTCTTCATGTTTTTCTATTGTATGTACACCTTAATATGATAAGTCTTGTTCCTTTCTATTCACTTACAGTCAACAGGTTGTCTGTCAGAGGAGGAAGTGGAAGCTAAAATAGACTGGAGCACCAGACCCTGGATCCCAGGGCTATGCCATGTTTGTAGAAAATGCCACCACCCTACAAATTCATGTCTGACGTGCATAAAATATCAGCCTTCTAAGAGTTAACAGCGCATGTGGACAGGGTCATTCTCAGTCTGTTTGCAGCTTGTCTGCTGCTGAGCATGGAGGAGACAGAAACTTTCTTCCAGTGCATGAGGGTTTCAGACTGTTTGGAGAAGGAGGAAAGATCGTTTGTTTGGAAAGGGAGCATTGCCTTAGAATACACAGTTGGGGTGCTGTGAAAAAAATCCATGCAGCCACACAGACCAGCTCTCTGTTTCAGAGAGTGATTTACATTCCTTTGCTCTGGCAAACATAACCAGACTTCTCGTACACCTCTAAGTATCTGAAACTGTTATGACCTTTGGGATTCATAATTCAGTGCAGGTCTTGGGAGACCAAGCATCTTTTCTGGGCATGCATTGTCTTTTTCATTTTGTTTTCCTTCTTGTCTTTGATCTACTTCATTTGTTTTGGGTTAAATTCATTTTTCACTGGCTTGACAACTTCATCCACTGAAGTTCTCTATCTCAGTGTGAACAGAGTCTGTCAGTATAAAGCTCTCTTTTACTTCCATCCATCAATGTCCTTTCAGTCAGACCTTGGGGGAATATTCTCAGGAGTAAAAGCTCAGCAAGGTCTCCATGCTTCAATTAGTTATTTGGCCTTTCTGACACAGCTAACAAGGGTGTTAATTATTGCTATTTAGAGCAGTGGCTTTGCAGCAGAGATAATTGTCCAGCTGGAACTGAGTGAGTCTCTTGAATAGAGCATCAAACAGCTGTTAGATTCTCACAACTGGAACAAATTGAAATATTTGTAATGTTTTTCAACTGATGAAAAATGTTCAGTATTCAATTAACTGAGGGGCTCAAAAAATGAAAGGAAGGCTCTCCTTTTTCTTACAGAGATTTTCCAACCAAAGATCTGCATTAAAATGAGTAATTTAACTATTGAAACAGGATGCTTGCAAATTATAAGGCAAGGGTTCAGTTACACTTTTTCCTGTTGTAAGGCAGCTTTGGCTGTGTGGGGTCCTCAATGCATTCAGATGCTTTGGATCAGCAGTTGCTTTGAAGTCCCTCCTCTCAGAGAAAGGGCTGATTTTTAAAGGCCTGTTTCACTGGTGAGAAATGTAGTGTTTTGCTGTGTCCTTCAAAAAGCTTTGTCCAAAGATTTGAGGCTTGTGTCAGGGGTGCACTGCTGTTTCTTAACTGAGTACGTTAGAGAGACATGTAATTTTATTTAGTATTTTATTCTCTAAGCAAGGTCTGAGGTGCACAAAGTTGGTTGCTGAGAGGGGAGCAATCTGTTAGACTGGTTTACTTACCATGAGGTTATTCAGAATCAAAGATCACATTTTTTGCTATCCCTCTCCTTTACACCTCCACTCGTTTGCCTGTCCAGAATTGTCACCTATACCCCTGTGACCAGCAGAGCTACTCGAAGTATATCAGTACAAAGTACTGATATACCTAGTATCTATTCTCCCACACTGTGCAAAATAAAGTCTCTTGTAATCACAACCAGTGCCATTTGCTGGCCAGGGAGCTTATCCTGCAGGTGATCCTGGTTGGGATATCATGAGGAGTTTGTGATCATGTAAAGACCCAGTGACTTCAGCACAGATACAAGTAGCTAAACCAAGACATGTACCCAAAAGAATAATAAAAATTTATGATTGTTTAAAACACCTTTTCTGCCTAAGGTACTATTTACTTATTTTAACCAGATGGTTGCACTTGGTTCATTCATGTAATCTTTAAATTTTCAATCTCTCTTTTCTACCATCCTTCCACCTCTTTTATCCATTTTAGAAACTATTACAGGAAGACAACCAAGTCACTTTGGTGGGAAGCGTCAGTACCCACGGGAGATTAGTATCCTGGGTGAGCATGTTCTGAACCCCCTGGAAGAGCCCTCCCTCCCAGGTACATGATTCGGTACTGAAAACCTGTGTTTTGGCAATAAAAAGTGGCTCCCTTCCCATCTCCTGTGTGTGATCTGCCTGCCCTATAGTAACAGGGCAACTAAATATAACCCATCTCAAAGATGTGGAGACCATGTCAGGTATTCTCTGGCTACAGGGTAGCAGTTTGCTGGGGCTGAACTCGCCAGTCCTTAAATAGCAGGCCCTCTTTAAAGAAAAGCAGAATCTTTAATTAAAGAAGCTTTAAGTAAAAGCAGAACCTGCATGACTCAAATTTGGAGTGCACAAAAGCCATCTCAGGAACGAAAGATGTAAACCAGTACAGAAGCTGAGGATAGAAAGAGATTTACTGGGACTTGGTGAGCAGTGAAGCTGAACCTAATGAGTGGAGAAGAGGGGTGTAAAGATGAAGATCCAGGGAGGGGAAGTAAGTGAGGAAGGATCACTTAAAACTTTCACCATGTTTCATAGATGGTCACTAGTTGTAATGGCAGGTGTTTTCAACCTTTATTTTTGTGTATATGCTTCAGTTCTCATCTGGAAAGTCATATAATATCTTCTTGCTTCATACTGGCACCGAGAAGAGAAATTTTATAATGTCTGTGAGACACTTGGATAAACCCCTTCTGAGAAGTCCTGTCTGCCCCCCACCCCACCCCTGCCCCCAGCTGATGGGGTTTATCTGCAGCCCATGATTTATTAAATAGTGTGCAGGAAATAAGGTGAGAGGAGGGAAAAAGTGAACGGTGACTATATACAGAGCAGTAGTTGTGCTGTGACTAGAATAAAGTTGGGATAATGTAAGTATTCTGTGATCATATAATTAAAGATGATATCTTACTGGGTTGTATTACGAAGGAGCTGCATTAAAGTTGAACAGATAAATTTAACTTTAGCATGTACTGGCCTTCAGGTCTTCAACATGGTAAATGCAAGTTTAAGCATTTTTTGGAATGTTTATAATAATAAGCATGGGATCAAATAGACATACTGAGTTTTAAAGCCCTGTAGATAGCATATACTGCTGCAACATGGTCTTTCTCTTGATCATCTGTTTTTTATATAAAAATCGTTAATGTTCTTTGTGAATAATATTAACGTAAATTTTGTTATCAAAGGATCATTAAGGAAAGTTATCAACAGAAACAGTTGCTTGTTTCAGCAACACTTGCCCCTTGGTTAAATAGTTCTGTCAGTTATTGCACATGTCTCAGAAATAAAGGGAAGCTCACATCTGCCCCAACTCTTGCTGTTTTGGTCACAGGGGACACATCTGTTGTTCTCTGGTGGTTCACAACATGTGGTGCCAGTGGTCCACATGGGCCAACTCAAGCTCAGTGTGACAGTGCCTATAAGAACAGCAACGTGTCGGTGACAGTGGAGAAAGAGGGCAGGCTCCGGGGAGTGCAAGTCTGGAGAGTGCCAGCCACAAACCGGTACAGGTTAGTATCAGTGCGAGCTGGAGAGGCAGCCACCATTAACTACTCCTTGTTTGTGCCGTTTCAGCAAGCGTAAGCGTGGGACCATCTGTACTGTGTGGGTGGATGGGGTAGTGAAGTAAGAAGTAGGAGCACTAGCTGTAAGGGTCTGTGTCTGAGCTACTGCGAAGCATGGAAGGGTGGAGTGGTGGCTGAGAAGAGATCAGAACAGGAGTGAGTATGGGTATGTGGTCAAGTGGAAGGGCTGCCATTGTTTCAGTCCCAAAGCCTTGGTCTTCTAGATTTGGCTATACTAGCTCATGGTGTTTGCTCCTGAAGTCTCTGTCTCCAGTGCTCTGGTGTAGATTTGGTGTGTCCTCTTGAGCAGACCAGCTACATGGGTCTCAGATAAAGAATAGCCATGAAATGCTGCAGCAGAGGAGCCTGCTCTGAAGTGATGCCTGTTTGGGAGTGCAGGCTGGGGAGAGCTTGCAGATGGAGTTGCTTTAGGGATGAGAAGTGTGAGATTTGTCTTTTTAATTACTTACTTTTTCTTCCAGGATTTCTGCCTATGGAGCAGCTGGGGGAAAAGGAGCCAAAAACCACAATAAGAGGTCCCATGGGGTCTTCATCTCAGCCACCTTCCAGCTGGAGAAAGATGAGCTGCTGTACATCTTAGTGGGGCAGCAGGGGGAGGATGCCTGCCCTGGGGTGAGGGCTGCACAAGCACATGTGGGCAGAGATTTTGCAGATATGATTCAATGAGATTCAGTGGGTGGCTTGGGGTTTGATGATGAAAGATAGAAATCCCAGAATCCAGCAATGAAATCCAGTCAGGAGATTGGGAAGAACCAATAAACCAAGTTAGAAAGAATCTCAAAACAAATATAAAGAACTCTGAAAAGAAAAACAATCCCCAAATGCACAAACAAATATGAAGCCCACAGGAACTTTGCTTTAAGCTCCTGGTGTTTGAAATAAGTTCTTCATCAGCTTTCTTCTGCTTATTTTAAGCAGGGAACTCATAGGCGAGAGTTGTGTGCTCCTTGTCTTATTTTTCCACAGCCTAGGTTTCTTTCTGTCTGCCAGGATTTCAGATAATTTACTGTTATTTATGGAAGCATCCAGCAGCGTTGTGGCTGCACTGTTAGATACTCTCTAAGATTAGAGACTAAGGTTTGAATCCAAAGCCTGTTAAAAACAGTGGGAATCTTCCCACTAACTACAGCGGCCCCTGGATTAGGCATTTGTAATGACAAAAGAACCACTCATGAGAAATAGAAATTGATGACGCGAATGCCTATGTATGTTGTCCTCTAATGCTAGACCCAGAGATCTGAAAGTCCTTTTATCACTTAGGCTCAAAAGTTGCCTCTTTTCAGCATTCTGAATTCTTCACTATTGCCTCTTTCCACAAATGTGACCTGTCAGCCCCTGCTATGCTGAGTTTTGGGATGTGTACACTATTCTTGTAGGCATGCAAAGTTACCGTTTACCTTGCCCAGAGCATATGATGCCTTACCCAGATACTGCAACCAATCTAAAACCAGCCTGTCTTCACTTCAGTGAAGTACAAGAATGGTATCTATCTAAATAAAACATACATCTGTGTATCTGCAGCTCCCTCTCCAGTGCACTCTCTGGGTTTAGGTTATAATCTGCAAAGTTGTCCATTATTCCCTTGCATTTCATGGCACGTTCTCCAAATATAAAGTATAACCCAGCACTAACTAGCTCCCTTTGGCAGACACTATTGGAAAAAGTTTCTGCTCATCTTTCCCACTTCCAAAGCCCAACTTGCTTTGGCTTTGGAAATCCTGATAAATCTATATGTTGTGTAACTAATGTTTGTTTTTCTTTCTCTGAAGAGGTTCTGCAGCTCCAAACCTTCATTCTCTCTCCTTAGATTTATCTCATTTCCTTTTCCCTGCTCCTCATCTATCTCATCTTTTGTCCTC
This sequence comes from Antrostomus carolinensis, assembly GCF_000700745.2. Taxonomy (NCBI): domain Eukaryota; kingdom Metazoa; phylum Chordata; class Aves; order Caprimulgiformes; family Caprimulgidae; genus Antrostomus; species Antrostomus carolinensis. Next base: position 41,794 of record NW_010289430.1, read on the forward strand.
TTCTTTCAATGAGGGGACACAGGCAGTAAAACTGGCACCATGCTTCTGGCCTATATCTGTGACTTGACCCACACAAGTAGGATATTCACCTGCACTGAGACAACATAGCAGTTTCTGAAATCATTCAGACTTCATCATCTGAGTGAAGCTGGGCAGATTTACAAAGTCATTGAAACTTGTGGAAATCAGTGTCACCAAAAAAAAACCAACAAAAAACCAACCCATCTAAGATGGCCAAATGATCTTTGCTTTTTCAGCCTTTTCAGTGTTCTCTAGTAGTTAGCAGGAATAGGAATCTAAGGCTCCAGATTTCTCTTCCAAGATGCGTCAGTAGGTCACTCTCAACTATGTGCAGATCACTTCTGTCTGCTTTATGTGTTTGTGACCTTGAGAAATACCTAATAAATGCAGCAGTAAGGAAGTTTTGAGAATTAATCCATAATTCAACATGTTTTAATGTTCTTGGGTATAAGAAGTTATAAATATGCAAAAATATGAATTATGTGATAGCAATAATGAGTTATTGCTGTATTGCTTTGCTTTTTTCTGTGAGCATTTGTATTTTCTCTTGCATTTATATTTTCACTTTCATGTGTAATGTGAGTTTTCAAATCAGAGGTAACAGACAGATCTATCCCTCACCTGTTGGTCCTTGTAAAAGAGTTCACTTTCCACAGAGATTATATATATATATATATATATATATACACACTGATTTATATATGCTTGATATATATCACAAACAATACAATATTATTATACTGAGTTATACAGACAACTCTCAAGAGTTGGACTTTGCTGATATCTGAGTGCATCTCTTATCTCCTTTCAGGGCAATCCAGAAACCCAGAAGATCTGCTTAGGGGAGTCATCTCTCATTGAAGAAGATTACAAAAGAAAAAAAGACCTGAAGGACTGGGCTGGAGGAGGTGGGGGTGGAGGAGGAGCAACCTACATCTTTAGAGTAAGTATTTCCTCCTTGCATCCTGCCTGAGCAGTGACCAACAGAGCAACTGGCTTGCACTGTCAGTCATAGCATACAATACTCATTTCTTTAAAAAAGGTGATGAAAAAGGAGTCTCCCTTTCCTATCTTTCCCTCCCTCTGCCTCTGTCTTTTAGTCTTCTTAATTTGAATTCTTTATCTCTTTTCATATCATTGATCATACCTGTCACTATCACTAAGCTAGCTCAACTGCTTCCTCAGTTCTTGACAGGTCAGGTCTGGGAATCACACCAGGATCCCACTTTAATACTGGCAGCAGTCCTAAAAAAACAATTATCCCCAGACCTTGGTGTTCAGTTAAACAATTACTTTTGTACACAGGAACACAATGTAAAATATTTTTTGTAATGAAGTTAAGAGACAATCAGTAGCATTGCCCTGGCCCTGCGCCACTCTTCTTTGGGATACTTTGATGCTTTTTGATGAGTTTATGAGTTCACATATCCAAGGGATGTGAAGTTTTTCTGATGTTTGATGGGGGGTTTTCCAGCAGAAAGATGGGATTTTCGAACCTTTGCTCATCGCAGCAGGAGGAGGAGGAAAAGCCTACCTGAAGGCTCAGGACAACTCCCTGGATGATGCACCCCTGGAGCAATTTGAGAACAGCACTGCAGTACCTGGAGTCAGTGGGAGGACTGGGGCAGCAGGTGAGACTCTAAAATCACACAAGGCCTGAATCAAGAGGGCTGAATATGTACATTGTCCTGTAGGCACGAAGTGAGGGGCTTCTTTTTGATCTTTTGGAATTTTTCTGTGGCAGTAGTTTTTGGAAATTTGCTGGTAGTCTGTAACAGATGTCTTCTTATCTAATGTGTCACCAGATAAAAGAGAATGCATAGGACAGGTGATAAGTGCTCCAGCAGAGGCTATTCTGTAGGAGGACTTCACTCTTCTCTGAAATAACTCAATGAAAGTTATGTTTGTGGGATGGAGCCCTCTTCTCTACACTGTAACAATGGCCTTTGAAGAGAAGACATTTTCCCTGTTACTCCCCTGAAACGCTAAGAACAAGAATTATATTACGGGAATTATACCAGAAATGGAAGGTTATTTATAGTCTTGTTAACAGCTATGCCTAAAATCCATTCCTAAGAGATAAAAACATTCTCCATCTCCTATTTCAACAGCCTTATAGAAGGGCCAGTAGAGGGAGATGAGGAAATCTGGTTTATTTTTATTTCCTCAGGGAGCTCAGCATCTCATATGGCTGAAAGCCCTAACCAGTTATCCTGAAGGGGAGTGGTGGGATCCTTATTTCCTTAGTGCCACGAGATACTGGTGCTAAGGTGGTGGTCATGCAGCACATACCACAGGTTGTGCATTAGCTTTCCACTTTGTTACTATCCATGGCAACAAGGAGCTTGTCTGCATATTCTCTTAACCTTAAAGATAAAGTTAAGGTCTTAAGACACTTAAGAAATTAAGGGCCAATCTCTGCCTCTCTACAGTATCTCTCCTACTTTCCTCTCCTTGTGCTTCCCTCACCTGTCCTTGTTTTGTTTTCCCATTCTCTGATTGGAGGTGGAGGTGGTGGCTGGCAAGATGAAAGTCTGCTTCCTCAGGCTGGGAAGTCCCTTCTGGAAGGTGGAGAAGGTGGTCAAGCTTGTCCCCAAGCACTAACCAAGCTCCAGTGGGCCACCTCTGGTGGCTTTGGTGGGGGAGGAGGAGCTTGTACTTCTGGTGGAGGAGGTGGAGGCTACAGAGGTAAGTGCTGGAGGAATAGTCAGGATGTCTAATTTTGTACCTTTCAGTGCACATGCAGTAAGGGCTAGAGCTCTTAGTGCAGAGGTACACTGCTGCAGAAGGTGATTCACAGATACTTGAAGCTGAACAGTATGAAACCCACCCTACTCTCTGACATCTCTCTTTAATTGAGGAAATCAAGGTTATAGAAGTGTTTCTACATGTTTTAGTATTTGGAAGGTGTGCTGAATCACCTCTACATTTCCTTAGTTGCCCAGGGGAATGTTCCATTTCTTTTTTGTGTTTAAAGCAAATATATTTTTACCTTGCTGAACTGAGAAACCTACATTGCAATAAGTCACTTTACTAACCTTGGCACTGCCTGGGTCAAGTGAGCACTTGTCCATCAAGGACATTATATATATTAATATCACTGGAAGGTTACAGAGTAACCCCAGGTGATAAGAGCCAGGAATGAATGCAACACTCCAGAGCTATCACATTTTTTGCAGCATGCAGTGCTGATCAGCTAGCCATACTCTTCTTTCCCCAGGGGGGCATGCCTCTGATAATGATGATATCACAGCTGGTGGGCAGGATGGCATCTCTTTTGTGAACCCCATTGGAGAGATCTTCTTGCATCCCCTGGCAGGTATAATATACTTCTTACTCCTCTTAGTTCTTTTCCTTTTTCCTTAGTCCTCTCTGTTTCCTCTTGCCTGCTCCCTCTCCTCCTGTATTTGATTTTGATGCTTTTCATTCAGGCATATTTCACTCTGCAGGTCAGATCTTTAGCTGTGGTCATTTCTTTAAATATTTCTGTAGTGCTCTGGGATCTTTTTCCTCTCAATCTCTAAGCCAGGAGACACACCAGTCATCAGGTTCAACTGCACATCCTCAATCCCAGACACTTCCAGATCAATTCACTTCAAGACCTCTCTACTTGCTTGATGGACCCAATACCTTCTTCCCTCCTGGCCCCCATCAGATTTCTGACATTTCCACACTGTGTTGAGCTATCTGCTCTCCTGCAGAGAAGGAGAGAAGGTGCCTGCTGGGCTTTTTTTGTTTGTTTGTTTGTTTGTTTTTTTCTTACCATAACAAGATGGGAAAACCAACTAAACCCACCTGTTGTGTCTGATTCTTTGTTCAGCCATGGAGAGTCATGGTGAGGTGGAGGTTCAGATCTATCTTAACTGCAGCCACTGCCACTCGGACAGCTGTAAGCGGGACCCTGACACCAACCTGCCAGTCTGCCAGTGTGAGATGGGGGCTGTGCTAGCCAATGACAACGTCACCTGCACTGGTAAGAGATGAAGTTTTATTGTCATTGGATATGATATTCAGTCATATGTTTGACTGAAAATTCCTAATGTTCTTTCCTTATATGCTGAGCTGCATCCCTGGCACCATCTCCAACATTCACATTTGGATTAGGTAGAAGGTAAAATATCTGTAAAGAGAGACAGTGTAAAAATTTCCTGAATGGGCAAAGTGTTTCAGATATTTAAGCATAAATACCTCTCTGGTATCACGTACCACCTACTGCTGAGTTACTTAAACCACAAATTACTTCCTTCCACAGCAGTTTCCCACCATGCCTGTTTAGCTGATGCCTGGTATTCACTGTTATTTCCTGACACAGTCTCTGAACTTCAAAGCATCAAGACTGTAGAGAGTTTCAACTTGTGAGCAGTGATGTTACCCATTTATAAAAGACTGAAGAATGGAGAAGAAATCTGTGTTTTATCAGTTTTCTATCTTTACAATGTTTTAAACACTATTTAGGTATTTTTTCAACCTCCAGGGCTGTAGACAGATTTGCTGTAATTTTTATAAAATTATCTGTCCATGATCTCTGTATTGTTTTCTGAAATAGGAGCAACTTTCAGAGGGATGCTTTACAGCAGCTCTGGTTGCTTTCTGATTAATGCACCTTTATTTTTCTTTTTCCAGTGCCTCAGAGTCACGTCCCAGAGGAACACCTACCTCTCCCACTCCTCCTAGCTGTGGTGGCTGTGATTGTGATGCTTGGAATGATCCTCACTTGTGGCAGCCTATCTATAAGTAAGAAACACTTAACTCCTTATCAGCCTTTTGACTTGGCTTTTCTCAGTTAAATTGGACAAAATGAGACCGCTGAACCACATGCCATTACTCTTAATACTTGGAGCCAGTGTTGTCATCTCCCAAGTGGATCAGAGGGACAAGGAGAAAGAAGTGATAGAAAACGTCACCACCCTGCAGTTAGGCACAAGCATAGTCCCAAAGGGTAACAACTGCTCTGTCCTGGTATTTCCAGCAGAGAAAAGAGCTTGGAAAGCCCTCTCAGCAGACGTTTCTTTAGCAGCCACTGCTATATAGGCTCAAGTCACAGTCTGTAATTAAACATATAGTTAATTCAGGGAGATAATATGCTTTTTGGGACTCGATGCCAGCAAGATGTCTTGGGGAGCATTTTCCTCAGCCAACGTACAAAGAAGCAGAGGAAACCTCAGTTGCTCCCAGGTGATGAGGACTCTGCAGGAATAAGACTGTTTGCATATCCAGTATTAAATCACTACAGAGCCTGGAGAAGAGTGTGACACTGGTGAGCTAAAGATGCTTCTTGAGCATATGTAATTATAGAGTTAGTTTCTTTCTGTTCTGTGTGGCCAGCATTATCTTTTATCTCCAGTTGTTGATCTTGTTTGTGCATTTTTATTTACCTCTCCACCTGCAGTTTATCACCTTAAGAAGCAGCAGCTGGAAGGAGCCAGAACACGACTGCAGAGCCCAGAATATAAACTGAGCAAAATCCGCACATCAGCCATCATGACCGATTACAACCCCAACTACTGCTTTGCAGGGAAGGCCGCCACTCTGAGCGAGCTGAAGGAGATCCCACGGAAGAACATCTCTCTGCTTCGGTAAGGCTTGCTGCAGGGGTGGCTCTCTGGCACAGGAGAGGAAAGGCAGCCTGAAGCAAAGGCGGAGGTAGGGCTCACATGCTTGTTTTACTCAGCAGCAAATATCCAGAACAAGAAAACAAGGGCCACCTATCTGACTTAACTGGAAAGCACCTAGTCCAAGCCAGCCAAAATACAATAAATGTGACACTTATTATGTTCTCCAAGATATTTTGATTCCATGAAGTTCTCAGCAGAAGTGTAAGTTCATGAATCTCCTGTTCCATGTTGCCACGCACAGCATAGAGTGTTTCACCTCTGTGTTTTCATATGATGTCCTGGATTAAACTTGCCACCTGGCAGTAACTCCCTTCCAAATCTATAGCAATATTTCTTTTTCAGCATTTCCTGTCACAAGGAAATACATGCTAGGTTGCTTTTCAGCTCCATACCATCCAGTTGATATTGACCAAAGTTAAGTAAACTTTAGAAGGAAAAACTTGATCATTCTTACATGCTGTTTTACACCATCTCCTGAAGACATCAGCTTGCAGCTACCTTATTCTGTTGTTCTCCGGTTCTGTCTTGCCTTGCTATCGCCATACTCAGTGATAGGGCCCTAGGACTGAGCAGGCTGCATTATTTGTTCAGAATCATTAAGGATCCAACCTCCCTGCTTTAGTGACAGTGGCAGAAAATACTGAGGAGAAATTTTCAGAAGCTTTGAGATGAAAGCAAAACTCTTGTTGATGACATCTCTTACAGCAGGTTCTAACCTGGATCCAGGGGCGTAGTAACATCTGTTCTCTCTTTTTTCCTTCCAGGGCACTAGGACATGGTGCATTTGGTGAGGTTTATGAGGGAACTGTGGTAGGCATTGCAGGGGATCCCAACCCTCTTCAAGTGGCTATCAAGGTCAGTACCCACAGATTTCTTATACAACAAGTACCCATAAGAGCCATATTATTTTATTACTGTGCCAGTTGGAGATTCATTTTCATCACATGCATAATGACATATGCATGTGTGTGATGCAGATTTCCACACATTGCTGCATCCAGGAATTATAATTTGATTTTTTTAAGCTGTATGGCACTAGCAGTAGGTTGAAAGTAAAGCATCTGTCTTGTTTGCTGTGTGCCTAATGGCTGGAAATTGTGATCTAACTAGGAGGAGAATCTGAAAAGGGTGATCTGTTTTGTAAGCTCCCTTCCTGTTGCTCAGGAGAGATGGAATCAGTCCCCTCAGATGGGAAGTTGTGTGAATTAGTCACCTGGAGACTACATAATACAATTAGTTAAAATAAAATAACAAATTCTCTAGCATCATAAATAAATATAGCTCCCTTGAAACCAACACAGAACCACCAGTTCACCCCAGCAGAGAATCTGTCACGATGGCTTTTCTGACACAATGATTTATAGATCTGAGTGACCAGGAAAAAAGGAAACTTAAAGGAAAAAAAATAGCAACAAACAGACATTTTGGGAACACTGCAGACTAGAAGGGGATTTCCAAGTTTTGTATAAAGAGAAGGAAGCCCTAGCAAGTGTTAGTATGAAGCATTTATGTGACAGCAAACAGTAAACATTTATATTAATGCTTATATATTATTATTAATGCATTTCAGTGGTTTTGAGTGCTTTCCCCTAAGTTTTTCTCAGGACATTGCCGTATTTAAAAATTTGTGTTGTTTCTCAGTTACATTTCCTTTATGCTGAGAGTAGTGTTAGTCTACCATATGTGAAACTTTCAGGTAGTCTCTTATTATTGCATAGTATTAAATATGCTGCTGTGAATATATATTGTGATACCCTGCTAATTTCCATGTCATTAATATCAAGAGATAACAGGCTGTTTTCTGTGAAATTACTGCTGTTGCTTCAGGATTTGTCAGTTACTCAGTGCTGAAGTTAAGGGTGCTTGTAGCCTACTTTTGTTCTTTTATAAGCTTGCGACTCAGAGAACCAAATCTGCTTCTATGAGTTCAGCCCAAAATGTACCTTTCATTAATAAAAAAAAAGTTCCATTTTTATTCATTTTGTCTTTCAAAACCCTCTTTAAAAAAAAATAAGTGAAAGGATCATGCCTTGTGACATTTTGTTAGGAAGTTCCCTGTGCCACTGAACAAATGTGCATGAGAACCCAGAACAGACACTAGCAAGCAGTTGTAACCCCAACAAGCAGCTGTAACTCCAGACTGGAGGAAGCACCACAGCACAGTGGCAAACAGAAGTAGATTGACATGATGTTCAGTTGTGATAATCCAGTGAGGATATCACCAGTTTTGAAAGTCTCAGCAACAATGGCTACTTGTTAGGGCCCTGTCTGCCCACTTAGTCACCCAGTTCCCTGTAAAGTGACACCCTGAACATCACCAAAAGCCTACTCTTCTCCCTGACTGGAAACTGATAGAGTATCCATGGGGCCCAAGCTGTGACCATGCTCAGTTTGCTTCGTGGTGGAGCGTACCTCAGCTTTCTCTGAGTCAGCAGGTGAGTCTTTCTGTGACAGACGCATAGAAGATACATCTCTGGTTGGACACGGAGGTCACCCAGGTCCCTCAGCACCCGCTGACAGCGTGCTGTAGAATAGCAGAAGAAGCAGGTGCAGACTGGGAATAAATTAAAAAATGTATTTGCAACATACTCCACATATTGTTTGTGGGTATTCCACCAGTTTAATAGATCATCTGCACAGTCCTGTGTGAAGCAATCACTTATTTCAGATAGCAAAATGCGTACCCTGTCTTCTGTAGCCCACACTACTGATGACAAGAACTGTTTCCATGCCAGCCTCACCACACTGAGCAGTAAACATCCCACCTCTCTGCGAGCAGTTTGGCAGTGGGCACCGCACTCAGCTGTGGCCGAACCATCCCGTAATCTTAAACAGTGGGCACAGTAGCAGCCGCTGCTTCTACTGCTGCCTGTGCTCTCAGGTCACATTTAGCAGTGGCAGATGCTGTCCAAATCTGCTGGCAGGAGAGAAAGCTATAAGGCTACGTGACACAGCTATTTAAATCATGTGGCTGTATGTGTCATATGACATGGAAGCATGTGCTGCAATGTGGACATATAGGAAAGGGAGAAAAAAATAATACCTGCCATTTAAAAGTGCTTACTAGATCTGTAATTCCCCACCTAATGCCTTTCTTATGTGTACCTGAAACTGTTTTTCTCCAGAACACTGCATATAGCTAAATGCACACAAAAAATCTCCAAGTAGGTCACCAGTTTCCTCTTCTAACTTTAACTACCAAATCGGTCACACACAGTTCAAGAAACTGGGCACTGAGATGTGCTCCTCCTTGTAGATTCCTGAAGTCATTCACAAGTTACATGCTCATTCTTTTTTTAATTTTTTTTTTTCTTTTTCCTTTGGCGGTCACCTAAACATTCTGCATTCTTCGGTGGGATGGTCCTCACTGTCTTTACCTCTCAACAGACCCTGCCAGAAGTCTGCTCTGAGCAGGATGAGATGGATTTCCTGATGGAAGCATTGATTATCAGGTATAGTTTAAGGTTTTTATACTGATGGTGGGCAGGGGGAAAAGAGAGTAGTGCGGGTAATAATAATTTATCCACTTGCTTGGGTTTGGAAAAGAAATCCAGACTTATTTTTTTACCAGATGGTATTTTAGTAGCATATGAGTTACTGGTTGCACCTACTTGTTCATCTCAAGCAAGGTAACTGAGGTTCTTTTGTTGCACATCTGTTGTGGTTTAATGCTGGAAGGCAGCTCAGCCCCACACAGCAGTGGGATGGGGAAGAGAATCAGAAGGGCAAGAAAACTCAGGGGCTGAGATAAAAACCAGCCTAATAGGTAAAGCAAAAGCTGTGTGTGCAAGCAAAGCAATGTAAAGAATTAATTCAGTACTTCCCACTGGCAGGCAGGTGTTCAGCCATTTCCAGGAGAGCAGAGCTTCATCATGCGTAACGGTTACTTGGGAAGACAGATGCCAAACCCCAAATGACCCTCCCCTTCCTCCTTCTTCCCCTTTTTTGATCACAACTCCAAAACATAGCACTATATGAGGTACTGTGAAGAAAATTAACTCTATCCCACCCAAAACCAGTACAACATCTCAACAAAAATTGCTGGTTGGTTCTGCTGGTCATGTTCAGAGTAAAAAGGCACAACATTTTTGTACAAACATGTTCTGCATTTGAAATGCCTTCCTTTTCAAAGAATGCCATTGCCCTTTTACTAAGTATAAATAATGTCTCAAAGCCCTTCCTAAAACAAATTTTCATTGATGAAATGCAAAGCAGTAGGAAAGGTAAAGATTAGAGGCCACCTGTGCAGTGACTCAGATGTTCAGCCTCTGCAAGACCAGCACCAAGGTGGTACAACACATGCCACGTGCCAGGGAGGTAAGTTTTTAGGCTTTGATGCTAGAGCTTAAACTATATTATCTCTTGCAAATAAAAGTAAGAGTTTTTATAAGAGCAGGTTTGGCAGCTGAAGAAGGAGAAAAAGTGAAAAGCTTTTTCCATTGTGGCTTTCAGTCAGCATACGTGCTGATGTTTTGCTTTACCTGTCTGTAGAACTGTTAGCCTTAAGTAAGTGCTTTTCGCAGTGAAGGTCCTGAGCTTTTACCCTTTATTTGAAGAAAAATAGCTGAGTGAGACACTCTGTGTAGGGATAAGGTAATGAATATGGCTCTGTGTGTGTAGCTTGCACAGATGGAACACAGCCCTTCTCCCAGTGTGGCCACTTCTGTTAGATGTGTTCTGGCTTTTGATGTCTTTGCAAGCTTGATGGGACCTTCAGAAGGTCTCATCTGCATGACCTTCTGACAGTGAACTATGAGATCTATAAAACCTGCCTGGAAAAGATAAGAGACAGCCACTTCTACTACTACCTGTACTTTAAATATTCCATTCTTGGAATTTACTTCGTTAACCCAAATCCACAGTATAGTCAAGGATGACTTTAAAATAATAGTATAGTCAGGGTTGATTATAAGTGGTCAGAATTTATACATTTTTAATTTGTGCAACATGAAGTTCCTCTTCTCGTTTATGTCTCCCAGCTGATACCTAGGTACTGTTTTTCTGCTATTAAAGCACGAATCTCAGGCCATAGTGCCACTTCCTAGAGTCTGTAAGAATTCTGGCAGCTGAACAGGAGGTAACACTGATGTATGGTTTTTTTAAAGAGCAATTTCAATCGATTACAGAGTGCTTTGTTTCACTTAGTAGCACATGACTTTCTCTTCCTCAGCTTCCTTTCCATTTGTAGTTCCTGTATTATCCAAGTAACCACTACCCAAGGGAAGATGCTGCTTTCTCATGACTGAGTCTTAAGGAGCTTCTTGACAGTCTCAGCTTTCTTTTGTGAGAGGCAGAAAGCCATCACATGAACAGCTGCTGCAGTAGGTATTAGCTGAGTCTCTCTTTGGCAGACCAGATACTGAACTGAGTCCACCAAACTAGACAGCAGTATATTTAAAATAACCAATGCTGAGTTAAAATCCCCACTGGTCAGGATTTTATTTCACAAATGCCAATAATATTTGCATATTTGAAGTGCTTAGCTTTCTTTTCCCACTCACGTCTCCCCCATCTTGCAGTCAGTGTGTCCATTAAATTGTCTCTTCACAGACAGAAGTCTCTGCTTTACTTTGAGCTTTTCATACCTTCATACCTCAGGCCACAAAACTGGTGAAGGGTTTAGAGGGGAAGCTGTATGAGAAGAGGCTGAAGTCACTTGGTTTGTTCAGCCTGGAGAAGAGGAGAGAGAGGAGATCTCATCATGGTCTAGAACTTCCTCCCAAGAGGAAGAGGAGGGGCAGGCACTGATCTCCTCTCTCTGGTGACCAACGATAGGACCAGGGAAAATGGCAAGGAAGATGTGGCAGGGGAAGGTGAGGTTGGCCATGAGGAAAAGGTTCTTCAGGCAGGGGGTGGTGGAGCACTGGAACAGGCTCCCCAGGGAGGTGCTCATGGCACCAAGCCTGACAAGATTCCAGAAGCATTTGGCCAACATGTGCCCTCAGACACATGGTCTGAATGTTGGGATAGTCCTGTGCAGGGACAGGAGTTGGACTGGATGATCCTTGTGGGTCCTTCCAACTCACAACATTCTGTGATTCTATGTTGAAAGCTTTTCATGCGCAAAGCCAGGCATAGCCCTGCTCTTATGGCTGTCGTAATCAGAGAGGTATTTTGATGTGGCTGAAGTAGGAATTTGTTTGGTAACTTGCACTCCATCAGGATTTGCTTCAATCCAGGTTGTCAAAGCTCAAGGCACAGTGCGTGTGATGGATGTTGGCCAGGTACTAATGCTGTCTTTCTCTTCCATGTTGCTGTGATCTTGGCTTTCAGTAAGTTCAATCACCAGAATATCGTGCAGTGCATTGGTGTTAGCCTACAGACGCTGCCTCGCTTCATTCTGCTTGAGCTCATGGCTGGAGGAGATATGAAGAGCTTCCTTCGGCAGAATCGACCCAGGATGGTGAGATAACTTCCCTGATAGGCTTGTGGTTGTTTTTAGTATGACTGGCTTTATTATTTTTATAAATTGGATAAAGGCCCTGAAGCCAAGCAGGGCTGTGTATGTGTCCCAGCTCCTACAAACTTCTGGATACATATGTCTGTTTGCTTGACATAAGCAGATGTCAGTGAGAGAAAATGAAAGCAGTGCCAGAACTCCAGGCTATTGGTATCTGAGAAGGAAGGAGTAAAATCCTGTCCTGCTGTTCCACAGTTCTCTGTCAACTGGACGACAAATTAAGGGTCTTTCTTTCCTCAATATCTGCCTTATTTTCTGTGCACTGTGGTGGTGTGTGAGGAGCTGAAGTTATAACACTGATATGCAGTGATGGGAATTTGCAGCATTAGGTCCTCAGCAGGTGTGCATCAGCACCATATGGAGATGCACAAATTTATACTAGTTGAAGAGCTGAGCTTGCATGTAGCACGCTGACAGGGATTTCAATCAATGCAAATGAAATTATCAAGTCAAATATTTTTGTTTAAAAAAACCCAACAAACCAGCTTTATAAAAAGCTGTCATGAGGGTTTTTGTAAATTATCTGATTTCTAATAAGAAATCTCTGATTTCTAATACTATATTGGTGCCAACCAAGTACAGTGAATATTTGGAATTAGTTCACTTCAGTGTTTTTATAATGAATAGCTGATTCCATGTATGTGTTCTTGCTTCTTAACTGCACAATCCTGGGCATCTCTGTTAAATACATATGTAACTCTGCTTAGGTGGAGACTTTGCCTGGGGGGGGAAGAGTTAGGTCTGAGTCTCTGTTATTTCTGGTTGTATTGAGGTGCCTGTGCTGGCTGCCTACAGAGGCAGGAGGAGGCTGACTGGTGCCTCATGTACTCCTACACCACATGGTGCAGTTGAACAGCTTCTCCTCCACGCCCCCCACATAGTTCTGACAATATAGCTTCATCTGTGTATACTCCTGTGCTGGTATTAACATGTTGTTGAAATATCGAGCTTAATCTCTTCCTCATATAGGAGTAAATACACTAATTAAATGCACTTAAAGTGGTATAACAGTACCCAGATGGAGGAGTTTGTATATCTTTATTTTTGGCATTCATAGTGAAAGTGGTACAATTTGTGTGAGTAGATAAAGTCTGTGGGCAGCAGAGAATAATAAATACTCTTATTTGAATATCATGTATAGTTGTAATGTAAAGAACACTTATTTTTTAAATATCATGTGAAAACAAACCTGCTGCTATGTTAGCTGGTGTGCTAGCAAATAGCAAATACAATAGTTGGAGTCCCCTTAGTACTCCAAAAAATGTCCCTGCACACCCTTTCTGAAGCAGAACCAGCCCCATCAGTAATGTATTTCACGACAAGTTTCCCTGGCTGCAGAGAAAATGCTTGTCTGTCACAGACAGAGGGATCCCAGAGCAGAGATAAGATCTGGCAGTCCATGGTTCTATTTCTCCTCCTTGCTCTTCATTTCCTCTCCAGAAATGCCTACTTTATAATCATTCTCCCTGGCAGATGTCCAAGAGTTTTGGACAATAATTTGCCTAGCCAGTAAAAACAGTGCTCAATGGCTGTAGCGTATGTGATGTGGTCTGAGCATGAGAAATTACAGTGGTAACAGCATCCAGAAACAAAAGCAGCTTTAAAAAGAGCAATTTATTTGATATCTCTTGGGCTTTTGATCAGCAGTGTAGCAATTTCTCCCCACCCTTCCCGACAGAAGTTCCTGGAGAAGCACCAAGGAAATTTCCCGATGGGGAAATAAATGATGGGATGAAAATAAGCAGGACTCCTGGAGAAAAACTTTATTGCTCTTAGCTGGGGAAGTGCAGATGGTGAAGGGCTGGTAGCAGTCCCAGAGTCCTGTGGTAACACATCCCTTTTTGCACACTGCTCCTGAGGGTAATCGCTGTCCTTCCACAAGAACGGATGAGTTGATGAATGCTGACTGCTGCTGCAGAGATGTGCACTCGTGCATCTTTGCTCTCTCTCTCTGAGTTCATGTGCTAATTTCTGTTCATAATTTATTAACTTGCTATTTAAAAGTGGGTGGGGTTTTTTTCTCTCCCATCTCACCTTTTAAACCTGCTTGTCTTTTGATTTCACAAAGTCCAACACCAGCAGGGAACAGTTCTCTCCCACTCCCTTTACTAGGCTATTCAGGCCAGGTCATAAATCTCTTGTCATCTGGCGACTCCTGCACTGTGCTCAGGAGAACTGAAATCTTCTTTTTTGGCTTAAATTAGTTTACTCATTTTCTAACTCTTTACTTTGATTTGCTTATTTTTCTCTTTGCTCCTGACTCATTTAACCTTTTCCCCACCCTTTCCTTTTCCCTGCCTCTCACATTCCCTTCTTCTGCCCCTCTCTGATTATCCCCTGCCTGAACTATATTCTCCTACTCCACTATTCTTCCCTTACCATTTTCTGTGTGTCCTTTTCCAGAATCAACCATCCACGCTAACAATGCAGGACCTGCT
>NW_010289430.1:56348-59915 GCF_000700745.2 Antrostomus carolinensis
CTGTAAATACCTGGAAGAGAATCATTTCATCCACAGGTGAGGAGAAACAGTCTCTTCTGATGTATCTCAAGGTGCGTGAAGCTCACACGGTTTCTATTTGCAGTGGATTAGATGGAACTGATCTCCAGGAGGGAGACAGAGATTTCCTCTACCACTATGGGCTTGTGCCTATGTGTCCAGGCTGGTCTCACTGGTTTTTGGGAGGAGTTAGGCTTTGCATTGCTGTTTGCATTGCTGGGGAGAAAGGAATCTTCTGTTTGCAGTGAGTTTTCAAGTGTGAGTGTTCAGGTGCCTGCAATGTAGACACATTTGAGATTAGCCCTGTAGTCCACTAGATGGTAGTGTCACTCTGCCTTAGCTTGTAAGACAATAAGGTATCAGTTCTCTTTTCTGCTCTCCCTCTCTTGACTTAATGTTTTGCCTATCCCATCAGCACAGGACAGCCCATCAGATTTGAGCCATTGACTAAAGAAGGGTAGAACAGGATAATAGGAGGTAAAACCACAGCTCTACGGCTTCCTTCCCAGCTCAGTGACTGACCTGCTGGGTGGTCTTCGGGAGCCCATATTTGTCTGTTCACACCTTTTTCCTCTTTTGTGGAGCAGAAAAATGTTGATATGACAGGCTTCAAATAAGAGTAAGATATTATAGAAGAGGTAAAGGTTGTTATAGGTAGCCTTTTAAAATTTCCAGTTGGATATCGGACTCATTTGCTTCTGATTAAGAGTTGTTTCAGCTCATACTGTTCCCAGGCATAGCGTGCAACTGAATTCCTTCCTGAGTTTGAATTCCATGCTGAGTTCAGCCCTCGTGTGTAAAGGAAAGGGGAGGCCTGCACACCAGAGGGTCACACAGGCTCTAACTACACTGACATGCAGCCTGGAGTTATGCAAGTAGACAACTGATTCACCCACACGCACAAGCACGTGTACGTACACGTGACATGGCACAGAGCAAAGAGGCAGAGCTAGGCAAGAGTGGGTAGAGCCTGGAGAAACTGAGGGAAACAAGTGCCAAGCAGCAACTGGAGCAAAGAGCCATTAGATTGAGATGTGGGTTATGTCATGGCTTTATGATGAGAGCATCTGAGACAGTTTTCAGTCTCTTTTATATTGGAACAATAAATAAGTTCCTTTGAAAAAAGGATTAGAGTTTTCTGTCATTAAAAAAAAGAGCAATAAGAGCATGCAATAAGCTTTGGCTCTTGGGTCTCTGAATAAGTATTCTAATTGGAGACTTCAGAGTTATTCACTACAACATTATTTTTTAAAAATCCTTGCTGTAATAGTAATATCCTTCATCAACCTCCACCCACCCTGATCTACTGAATTTAGGATAAGGGCCAATTTTTGCTTGTGCTGCAACAAGTCAAATATAAACTCAACAGAAATTTTCTCCACAAGTGTTTTATAAAACCAGTTTTCATTTCTCCTGTCATGTAGATGTTCCCTGGTTTTCTTATCGTATGTCATGGAGCCCAGCAGTCATCACATAAAGTGTATAACATTTATGTCAACAAATGGACAGGCCAGCTGTTATTGCTCAAGACCAATCTCCATTTCAGAAGAGAAATGGAAGAAACTAGGCTTGACTCTTTGAACAGCAGCATATTACTTTTTAAAAAACTCTCTGGGTCAGTTTTTGCACCGTTAGATCTCTGTGTAAGCAGCCTGGGAATGGACTCGTTTTGTTTTAGCCAGCAATTCAGGAAATCAGTCTAGATGGAATTTCATTCAGATTCTGTATTAGTGTTTGTTAGTGATGTCAGTGTTACTTAGAGTGGGTAGGAAGGAAAGAATGTTGTCATTACAGATAACAGGTATCCTAGGGGGAAAAAGGTAGTGTGGCAGGGTTGTAGAGATGGCACTAAGAGCTGGTCTTGTCATCTAGGAGTCACAGCTGATGATGGAATAGAAAGCTGAGCTTGACTTCCAAATCTGGAGGGATTTTTTCAAGGCTGGCAGTGGGAAGAAACATATGAGTTGTTCAAGGAGCTCATTTTTCTTGGCAGTTAACAGGACCCCCACAGTGCTATGATTTTTAATGAGTTCCTTTTCAGAATGCGTGTTTAAAACGAACACAAATCCTTCAGTCTTGGCCGTGCAGTCATCGCTGCCATTTGCCACACGCTAAACTTGCACCCAGCAAACAGCTGCTCCTGTATGCAGCTTTGCTTGGTTCCACGGGAGATACCCACAAGCAACAAAGCAACAGTTTACCAAATCTGGTCCTACATTGACTTTTCAAGCAGTTTACTAAGACTACACAATAGCATCACATCTGTAACTGATGGAGACACTGCCGAGATGCCACTTTTGAAAAGAAATAGAGCAAGAAAGAAATCTGTCATAATGTGTTGAAGCAAAAGAGGCTGGATCCGTCCCTGGTCTGACACTGACCCTGTTTTGTGCCCTAGTGAAAGGAGATGCGAGTGGGGAATGCCTGGAAAACACTGGGTAGAAAATGTAACATAAATGCAGCTTAAGAATTGTGGTTAATAAAAATGATAATGCAGCTGGCATTATTTCTTATTTTTAATAAGGCTCTTCTTGTTTTTGTAAAGATGACTCAACTAAGACTTGCAGGACTGGGTCTAATATTCTTTCTTTATTCCTTTAGCTACTTAAGAGTTTAGAATTAGAATTAATATTTTTGGGTTTTGTTTGTTGTTTGTTTTGTTTTTTTTTTTAAAAAAGAGATATAGCTGCAAGGAATTGCCTTTTGACCTGCACTGGAGCAGGACGAATAGCCAAGATTGGTGACTTTGGGATGGCCAGGGATATTTACAGGTAAGTGAAAGACCATTTCAGTCCTGTGAATAACTGGGTAATCTGTATCATTTTGACTGGTTTGAACTATCTCATGGAATCTGAAACAGCAGAACCATCCATTATGTGTCTGAATTTGTTACCAGTTAACTAACTGGAGTTAACAGGTATAAATTAACACAGCTGTGCCTACTAACCAGTATACTTCAACTGTCTTTATTCAAGACTGGGCCCTGGAAAACACATGTGGACAGTAAACCAAGCACAGGCAAATTTATTGGTCGATCATAAATAATCTTAAATTAAAAAAAAACCAAACCCAACCATAATTCTCAGTTTATGATGTCAAGAAGACTTGCTGCATCAGCACCTGTGCAAAGCATTGGCAAATTTGATGTCTTCAGCTGTGCACCTACAACATCCCAGTTGCAAAGAGGGTATAAAATGCTGCTTCAGTGCACTATTTGTGTGGGTGATTTTTCCCTTTTCTCACTTGCCCCCCCCTCATTGCCACATGCAATCTCCAGCTGCTGTTGCTGTGGTGATAAGATCTTGTATATATCTGAGCCCTTTCAGACTGCGTGACATTCTCCACGCATTTTATCTTTCCCAGAGCAAGTTACTACCGCAAGGGAGGAAGAGCCATGCTTCCTGTCAAGTGGATGCCACCAGAAGCTTTTCTAGAGGGCATTTTCACCTCCAAGACTGATACCTGGTAACAAATGCTTTTTAGTTACTTCTGCTACTCAGTGATAAGGGTCAAGAAATGTACTGCTCAAGAAAAAAATACCTGCTCAGC
>NW_010289430.1:59937-62045 GCF_000700745.2 Antrostomus carolinensis
CCCAGAAAAGTATTACAAGTCTTCCCTTTGCATTCAGTAGGAGCATGGCTAAAGAATTCTGAATAAGATTTTAAAAATCTAATGTTAATGGAGGTAATAAAAAATTGCTATATGTAAATGCAGAGTATAATATAAAGGCAATCAAGAAGTGAAAAGAGAAAGCAGTTTAGATTCCCAATAAAGTCTCAGTTAAAAAGCCAGACAAATACCATCAGACGCTTCCCTCAACCCTCACTATCTGCCACTCAGTTTCTATGAGTGACGAGACCTGCTTATGTATCTTGTAAATGTACCACCCAGGATTACTCTTTGGTATAATTTTTTTTATGTTGTATATAAAATGACAGCAGATTTAATCAGAAGTCCTTGCTGGTTGCTGAGGAAACAATATTTATATATTGATTCCTCACTTAACTTGTTCTTTCTTTAAAATCAACACCCCCCAAGAGTAGCACGTTCACGCACAGGTGCTGGGGAACAGAAGCTTTCCCGTTGTTTAAGAACACCTCTCTCCCTGTACAGTAGATTCTCCAATATACTGTACTGAGACATTCCCTTCAGTGCCACACTGACACAGTTTCCTGAAGTTGTAAGTGACGCCGGAAGCCAAGGGATGGCTTATCAGCGCCTAACTGTGAGCAGCCAGTACGGAATATTTTGCAGGAAAGTGCTACAGTTCCTGTACTGGGCTATTATAAGTAACGTGTGTACTGCAAATTTCTTCCACCTTTGCAGTAAATAATGACTCTAAAAATTCAGACCCTGCTGAAGGGCAGAACCCCCTTGAGCGCTCTGGGTCTGTCACACAGTATTTTCAGTGGCACTGCCTGATGGACCCGTGGATGTAAAAAAGGAGAGCAACCGTATCATGACCAAAAAGAAAAATTAACACTGCTGCCTTTCAGTTTCACTGGCTGTCTCCTACTTGATTTTATTCCTCAGCATCCTGTTCCCAAACACTGATTCAAACATCTTGAATCCTCCCAAGTGAGGTAGGAATCTCCATGCCAGGTCTAGCAGTTCTTTTCAGTTAAACCATACAGAGCAAAGGGAACTCTTGCATTTCCTGCTCTGGAAAAACAACTGTAGCAGAAAGAACTTCAGAATTATTAAAATATTTTGAAACCTCTGCAAAGCTAGTTTTGGAGTTTGAGCAAAGGTTTTGATTGATTGGAGTTTTTTTAATATCAAAGTTGACTCATAATCACTCTAATTGCACGTTACTGTGGTTGGCTTACAGCTTTAAAAGGTTGTTATTGTGGTGTTACCTACACAGCTTCATGCCAGGTTTGAATGAAACCTAACTGGTATTGTTGGCTGGTTTCTGACGCAGGTCCTTTGGCGTGCTTCTCTGGGAGATTTTCTCTCTAGGTTACATGCCCTACCCTTGCAAAACTAATCAAGAAGTGCTGGAATTTGTCACCAGTGGAGGAAGAATGGATCCACCAAAAAACTGTCCAGGACCAGTGTAAGTATTTTCTTACTTCCATGAGCCAAGGGATAGTGGGTATCAAACAGGTTAGACAAAGGCAACTAGACACCTTTAGCCAGGGAATGGTGGTTGTCCCCAGTGTTAGGTGGGTGGCTCTTGAGTGCAGCTTAGAGCACTACAGGACTTGCTTTAAGTCATGGTGCACCAATGGCTCAGGATCCAAGGACACAGAAATGACGTGTCCACTTTTGCTGTCCTTCTTTGGGTGTTGTACCAAGTGCAATTCCTCTAGCCCCAGGATCACTTCATACTGAAACACATTTTACATAATTATCTTTCTTGATCGATACTTTTTTTTTGGTTTTTTGAAACTTATTTTAAGGTACCGGATCATGACACAGTGCTGGCAGCACAGCCCAGAGTATCGACCAAACTTCTCCACTATCCTGGAAAGAATCAAGTATTGCACACAGGTACTGGTCTTTGGTATCCAGGTGGATGATAAACCACAGAATGCCAACTATCCAAAGGCACTCGCTTTAGTGCCCAAAACAAGTGAAGAGTCCTGACAGACTGACCCAATTACTTTCCCAGTTGTGCTGGTGGCTCAATTGCTCTTTTCATTTGGGTTTTCCAGTATCCATCCCATTTTGGGCAGAAAAAAACTTAAATATAA
>NW_010289431.1:0-619 GCF_000700745.2 Antrostomus carolinensis
GTATGGAGGCGTTGTCTTAAACTGGTGTGGGAAACTCTCAGAGGGAGTTTGGTTGATGCCGGGAGGTGCAATGAGTTGGTGTCAGGGCTCAGCCTGCTCCTGCCAGGGCTGGGGTTTTAATTAATGATGGTTAATTAGATAATGAGATATCGTAATGTGATAAGTGAACAATTTTGGAAATTAAAAGATGGAGAAAAATGGAAAAAAGGGGGAAAAAAAAGGGAAAAAAATGGAAAAAGGAAAAAAAGATGGAAAAAGGGGAGAAAAAATGGAAAAAGAGGAAAAAAAAGATGGAAAAAGGAGAAAAAAAGATGGAAAAATAAAAAAAAAGATGGAAAAAGGAGAAAAAATGGAAAAAGGGAGAGAAAAGCTGGGAAAAAAGTGAGGAAAAACTTCCTTCTCTTTTTTCCCTTTTTTCTTGTCTTTTCTTTTTCCCCCTTTTTCTTCTCTTTTTTCTTTGTATTTTAGTTTTTCCTTTTGGAAAAAGGGAGAGAAAAAATGGAAAAAGAGGAAAAAAATGGAAAAAGGAGAAAAAAAGAAGGAAAAATAAAAAAAAAGATGGAAAAAGGAAAAAAAATGGAAAAAGGGAGAGAAAAGCTGGGAAAAAAGTGAGGAAAAA
>NW_010289431.1:818-2543 GCF_000700745.2 Antrostomus carolinensis
TTCTTTTCCCCCTTTTTTCTTCTCTTTTTCTTGTCTTTTTTTTTCACTTTTTTTCTCTTTTTTCTTGTATTTTTTCTCCTTTTTTCATTTTTCTTGTATTTTATTTTTCCTTTTTCTTCTCTTTTTTCCTTGTTTTTTTTCCTTTTTCTCCTTTTTTCCCTTTTTCTTGTCTTTTTTCCACTTTTTCTTGTCTTTTCTTCCCTCATTTTTTCTTCTCTTTTTTCTTGACCTTTTTCTTTTTTCTTGTCTTTTCTTCCCTCATTTTTTCTTCTCTTTTTCTTTCTTTTTTTCTTGTCTTTTTTTCACTTTTTTCTTTTTTCTTGTATTTTTTCTCCTTTTTTTATTTTTTCTTGTATTTTATTTTTCCCTTTTCTTCTCTTTTTTCTTGACCTTTTTCTTTTTTCTTGTCTTTTCTTCCCCCATTTTTTTCTTCTTTTTTCTTTTTTCCTTTTTTCCTTTTTCTTTTCTTTTTTCTTGTATTTTATTTTTTCCTTTTTCTTCCCTTTTTCCCCCTTTTTTCTTGTCTATTTTTCCCAACATTTTTCCCTTTTCTTTCCCCCCCTTTTTTCCTTCCTTTTTTTTTTCTTTTTTCTTGGGGTTTTTTTCCCTTTTCTTCTCTTCCCCCCCCTTTTTCTTGTCTTTTTTTCACTCTTTTCCTTGTCGTTTCTTTCCCCCCTTTTTTCTTCTCTTTTTGCTTCTTTTTTTCTTGTCTTTTTTTTCACTTTTTTCCTCCTTTTTTCTCTTTTTTCTTGTATTTTATTTTTTCATTTTTTTCTCTTTTTTCCCTTTTTTCTCTTTTTCTCCTTTTTTCTTGTATTTTATTTTTTCTCCTTTTTTCTTTTATTTATTTTTCCCTTTTTCTTTTTCTCCTCCTTTTCCCCCTTTTTTCTTGTCTTTTCCTCCCCCATTTTTTCTTCTCTTTTTTCTTTTTTTTCCTTTTCCTTTGCTTTTTTCTTTTTTCTTGTATTTTATTTTTTCCTTTTTCTTCTCCTTTTCCCCTTTTTTCTTGTCTATTTTTCCCTTTTCTTTCCCCCCCTTTTTTCCTTCTCTTTTCTTTTTTCTTGGGTTTTTTTTCCCATTTCTTCTCTTTTTTCTCCCCTTTTTCTTGTCTTTTTTTCACTCTTTTTCCTTTTCTTCTCTTTCCCCCTTTTTTCTTCTCTTTTTGCTTCTTTTTTCTTGTCTTTTTTTCACTCTTTTTCCTTTTCTTCTCTTTCCCCCTTTTTTCTTCTCTTTTTGCTTCTTTTTTCTTGTCTTTTTTTCACTCTTTTTCCTTTTCTTCTCTTTCCCCCTTTTTTCTTCTCTTTTTGCTTCTTTTTTCTTGTCTTTTTTTCACTCTTTTTCCTTTTCTTCTCTTTCCCCCTTTTTTCTTCTCTTTTTGCTTCTTTTTTCTTGTCTTTTTTTCACTCTTTTTCCTTTTCTTCTCTTTCCCCCTTTTTTCTTCTCTTTTTGCTTCTTTTTTCTTGTCTTTTTTTCACTCTTTTTCCTTTTCTTCTCTTTCCCCCTTTTTTCTTCTCTTTTTGTTTCTTTTTTTCTCGTATTTTTTTTCACTTTTTTCTTCTTTTTTTTCCTTGCATTTTATTTTTTCAATTTTTTTCCTTTTTTCTTGTATTTTTTCCCTTTTTCTCCTCTTTTCCCCCCTTTTTTCTTGCCCTTCCCCCCCCTTTTTTCCCTTGTCCCCCCCATTCTTTCCCCAGCCCAGTTACAGGACCCCCGGGATGGGGGGGG
>NW_010289432.1:0-13414 GCF_000700745.2 Antrostomus carolinensis
CTGGCATCCAGCCAGGGTCAACCCACCACACGAGTTTGTAATTGCCAGTGATATTTTTAAAAGCCTTTCTTCTCTGAAGTGCATAAAATGGTCCACCCTTACTTGAAATCATGTAATCCACTGGGTTTTTTTTCTGTCAAATAGAACCAGAAATCCCCATATTCTTGCAGTTCGCGAAGCAGTAACAATGTCAGAGTAATTCTTGCTACCTAAGATCTATCTTCTGTGGTATGTCTCAGAACTGATAGTTTCAAGTGTCAAAATAAGAAAAGTATCATTTTTTCCATTTGTTACAGGGTCATAATACATGGTAAAGTCAAAGTTAACTCCACTGTTAGTAAAACCTTTTGCTAAATGCAATAGGCATATATATATAGACTTGCTCTGATATATAATGAGGATTTAATATAAATTACTGATAAGTAATTTTGCTTTTGAAGCCAAAAACTGTTGAATTCTTAAAGCTACTGTAAGTCTTCCAAAGCTGTCTACAAAGCAGATGGAATGCATTAAAAAGTTTTCACTTTATTTGAAATTTATTGCAATTTTCCAAATAAAAGATTATATTTTCTCCTTTGGAAATAAAATATATTTCACATGATTTCTCAGGTTCAGTCTCCAGAGGTCATTTAAAAACTTTTTTGCTATATCTCACTATAATTTTCACAGTTTAAAAGTCTTCTATCTTTATAAAGATCAGAAGCAGCTAAAATATAAAGTCAAAAGTAAATAAGCAAAATGCTGTACCTCTTGAGCACACCATCCACACTCTGGACCCAAAGCAAGACACTTTGTGCATGTTACTGCGTTTGAAGTGGCACATCTGTTTTCCGCTGCAATGAAATATAAAACCAAACATTCATGATTTATGATGATACGTGGGAATTGTAAAATACCTAATTTTAAACCAATTTCAAAAATTACTTTGCCAGATCAGGGGTGATGACAATGTATCCAAACAAAAGTAAAACAGAACAAAGGCAGCCCGATGTGGGAACACTTGCAGCATTTTTATCTACAGTCTAGAACTGTATGTACAGATTGAATACATTCCATTCGCAAAGCCAAATTTTTAAGATCCTGATTTAGAATAATTTTGAAATGAAAGTTCATCTTTGGCATGTACCTTGCTGATTTACTGCCTAACAGAAAAAAATTCACCAGGTAGCTTATCTCTTCATAGACACTTTCCTTTTAAGTAATTTGCACTTGACTGAGTTATTCATTATCCACTCTGCATGGAACCCAAAATATTTTCTCACCTTCTATAAATATTTCCCCTCGGCATTTTCTGGAATGAATAGTTTCCCAGAAGAGGCAGATTTTATTTTTTTTTTCCAAAAGCAAATACAAATTTATCCAGCTTTACTTGTGTCACAGATTGAAGACATATCATTCTGCACTAACAACTGCAAAAATCGTGTCTACTAACAGGTCTACCAGCAAAGCCCTTTATACCCTTTTCACAGCTTTGTTTTATATGTCACTGCTTAAGTTACTACTCTTTGCTACAAAACTGGCAGTTGGAATTGAGAAGACGAGATGGCTTTTGCAAGAAAGTTGGTCAGCCCAACTTGAATGTCAGCATTAGCGTGTCCTTTCAGCACGTTCAGCACAAGGCTCTTGCAGACCAGTGTGCCTCTACAGGCGACAATATTCACCCCCAAGAGCTATGAGGAAGGGACATTTAACAACACTGCTTAGTGATATATTCAGCATGGCATATTATATGATTAAAAAATATACTGGAAACAAAATAAAATTAATTACTGCATCCTGGAAAGGCTACATCTCTTAATTGGTCCGGCATGATAATGTGTGTATTATTATACCAAAACAGTTTGAAGAAAGGTTTGTTTTTCATCCACATTTTTGGCCACATGTACTGTCTCTCAGATTATTTCTTTCCAACCTGCAATAATGCAAACCATCTCTCTTTTTAGAGTAATGAGAGCAAATTTCTCACAGTGAAAAGCTGTATTAGGAAAACTTGTACTAAAATATCTTTTTTATCTTTATTAACTGATTCCAGCTATAAATTCAAAAATGAGATCCCATGTCAATAGGTCACCTTGAATAACTGACGATCCAAGGAACTAATCCCAGCTTGCAAGTTATTGGTATCAACAACACATATACCATTATCAGTATTAACAAGATAGAAAAGCCCAGTAGAGGATAATTGCAGCATTACATTGATGACATGTGGGTTAGTGGCAATTTCATTAAATTCAAAGGTCAGACCTATATTTCTGCTTCATATAAACTGCTGTTGACAATTTTTGCCATGCAGGCAACATGAGAAAAGAAATGTACATGAGAAACTCTTATGGATATGATAGAAACAAGAAGCTGAAAAGCAGCCCAGGAAAGTGCTGGAACAGAGGGAAAATTGATTAAAGGGTGGGAGAGGTGGGCAGGGATAAAAGAAGGAGGAGTCCCTAAGGAGAGAGAAAAGAAGATGACCAAACCCAAAATGGGTTGGTTTGTTTGCTATAAAAACAAGCACAGCAAGTTTGACTTGGACGTGAAATGAGAGCGAGCTCATTCGGCACTGACACAATAAAACTTCTTTGCATTTATAAGAAGATGGCAACAGTACTTTATGATCTGCAGTCTGAAAGAGCAGACCTGGAGGCCATGGAAAATGTTACCACAAACCGCAGGAGAGAACAAGGGTGAGCATTCCAGGTAGGCACCGACATGCTCAGGGTTGTAGAGCTTGCCACAGACCCCTTTCTAGACTGTATTGGTAAAGTGCAAAGACAAAGGATGAAAGTTGCTGAAGGAGCAAAAATAAAAGGAATGTAATTGTTCTCAGCACAGAAACATGACTCTCATCTTCAGCTGTACACCAAAGACAACAGAGATGAAAGACATTACAAGAAAAAGTAAAGTGATAGATTCAGTGAAAGTGTCAAAGGACAAGGAAAGATAAGAATTGCTGATGTGCAGCATAACAGTGTATAAAGACCACCATGGGACAAAACAGGGAGAAGATGACACAAACTTTGAAGTTACCAATCAAGTAACATCTACCATAAGAGACAGAGGTGTTTTGATAAGAAAAGGGTTGACAGGAAGAAATGAGAGACCTGTTGAGTAAACCAAAGCAAACCAAATAGTAAGTTTGGCCTTATTAAATTCCTGCAGTAATTTCTAAGACTCCTTCCTTAAAATGTATAATCCTATCTGCATAACATACATTTTCCAAAATTAAATGCTATTGACCATGTAACAAAACGTTAATGTCTTATTGCAACGTGGACTTGCTAAAAAAAAAAAAAAAAAAAAAAAAAAGTATGTGTCTAAGACTGGAACAACTGCACTATATTTCCAGATGCATCAGAAAATTGACTGAAAAATAATTGTCCCAGATTTTTTTCTGTGTGGTTAGTTTAGGTACTGAATCTACTGAAGCTTGATTTAGTTTATCCTATACGGTAAAATATGGGACGGAAGAATGTGTCTTTCTAGACTGCTAAGGCAGAAGAAAAGGTCTTAAAGTCCAGTTTGGGTTTTCAATGTGATCATGGCAGATGAAATGCTTTAACAAATGAGATAGTATTACTGGATGCAAATCTCTTTGCTGCTAACTCTCCAGTCTCAAGAGCCCCATTTTCACAACATGAAGTCACGGATTGGCAATTGACAACCTTGGTACCATTGGCTCAAAAGGATGATTTTTTTGGACTAAAGAGAAACTTGAAAAAGGTTTATTAATGCCCGAGACACATTCTGACTACATCACTACTGTAGTTCAGAAGTACATGGTACCTTATACCAGTAACATTTATGGGCATGCTTTCATTCATCAAATATTTATTATTTAGTTATAAGCCTACTCTAAAATCATAACTGATTGAGTATAAACTTCTCAGTTTCTTTTAAAATTCATATGCTAATGCAAAAAACGCTTTTTTTATGAGTTAGCTGAAAAAAGAACTGAGATTTTTCTTGCCACTTCACCAAAACCAGAGTCCAGACAAGACTGAGTTACTGTTCAGCCAAAGCTAAGGGCAAGTTTCTACTGGCTCAGTTGTAACTAATGTATACCAAAAGGTATTTTCAGCAAGGGCCAAATTTTGGGCTAGGAACTGCACAGGCATATGCATATAATAAAAAGTGATTGCACCAGGTTAAACTGCACTTTTCCAGCCTCCTTCACAAAATACAACCATGCTCCAACAACTGCAGTTATTTTCAGTGACAATGCGTGTGGCAAGCCTGAACATTCAGTAACAAGAGGGATCAAGGCAAGACAAATATCATATATCATAGAATCATAGAATCATAGAATCATAGAATAGATTGGGTTGGAAAAGACCTCCAAGATCATCAAGTCCAACCCCTGATCCAACTCCAATTACTATATCATGGCACTAAGGGCCACGTCCAATCTCTTTTTAAAAACCTCCAGGGATGGTGAATCCACCACCTCTCTGGGCAGGCCGTTCCAGTGCCTGATTACCCTTTCTGTAAAGAATTTCAAGTGTTACACTTATAATCATATCCTGCTTCACTATTATGAAAATAACTTTATCATGATGAGGGTATTTATCTCAGAGATGGAATAACAATAATGCTCACTGGTGTTTGAGAGAGGATGTTAAACAGGTTTTCAAGCGGGCAGCACCTTGTTCAAGAACAGCCAAGAAGTCGGATTTATACCAACCTCACTGTTGGTACATGTTTGTGCTGTTTTTGGAGACTGTACCATTCACTTCCTTGAAAGAGAAAGCCAAAATATAATTAGCAGCTTATACTCCCTGATCATGGTCCTGTCTGCTGAATACTAGTTAAGGCAAGACGACATGAACTTATCTAGCCTCTACAGAGCTTTTTTTCCTTAAATTCTGTACCAAATCTTGTTCTCAGGCAGCAATCAGCCAGGCTGTCCCTCTCCACAGATAACGTGTCCTTAAATAACTTTCATGTAGCATCACTTCTGAGGAAAGATGCAGCTTTTATGCAGTATACTGCAGTTATCTTCACCTTTCTGTCTTTCTTCAGGAGCTAAGCGTGACTCTTGAGGAGGGGCCAGGCAGTAACTGTCCCAGCCATCACACAGCTTCTCAATTCACTTTGGTTGAATGTGCAAATACAATGAAAAGCATTGTAAAAATATTACAGAAGGGGATTTTTTCCCATGATTATCGTGTCTGACACTTAGTTGCTCAGATTACAAGAAAAAACTGGGTGCCTGTGCTTTAACTGCCAATCCTAAAACCTAATCCTGGAATTAGGGTTTTTTGCCCCCTTTTTCCAAACAAACAATAATTCTCTCTACCCTTTGTGCACAATGCCATGCTTTAAAAACATGCTTTGTCACCACCAGTTTTTCAAAGAGGGTTACAAGGTACGCCTCAAAATCAGCTTTAAGAGGTCCTCACCCTTGCCCAGAAAAGGAGATTTCAACTTGAAGACTGTACATCTATTATGCTTTAGAATAAATTTCTAAGATTACTTGAACAAAAATACCAGACAACTTTTCTTCCCTCTCCCTTTTTTCTATTACATACTGAACTTGTTAATTGGTTTCACTATTCAGACAGGACCTAAACTGCACAAGGATTTGAAAATATCCTTTACCAGCAAGAGAAGCAGCAACAAACTAAAACTTGGCATGTAAGTAAGAGATGCATGTGTTTGCTAAGAAAAAGAAGATGTGTAAAAGAAAGATGCAAAACAGGACT
The DNA here is from genome assembly GCF_000700745.2 of Antrostomus carolinensis. NCBI lineage: Eukaryota > Metazoa > Chordata > Aves > Caprimulgiformes > Caprimulgidae > Antrostomus > Antrostomus carolinensis. The sequence continues at coordinate 5,697 of NW_010289432.1, forward strand.
GGTACTGTTAAATCCTGAGTCCTGGAAAAATACTTCTGTAAACCTAGCAAGTGAGTGAAAACACTTTTCCATTAAAACAAACAAGCAAACAAAAAAAAAAAGCCAAACCAAAAAACACCAAAGGCCTTATTTTTCTACTAGTAACTAAAAAAAAAATTAAAAAATCAAGTGTTACACTATTCCTAAAAAGAAAAATGAAGTATACTGGAAGAGTTAAACCATAAAGTGGTTATAGAGAAGAGATATAAATGAGGCATAAATTAGAAGTATACATGCACATCTGGATAAATGCAGTGAAAAGCATCACTAGTGAAAAAGTCCTGGTGACTGATATGGACTCCCCCATTCCTAACTCTGCCAATATCCCCCTGATACTTGTGGGGTTCCCCAGTTAATCTGCATTACCATATGAATATGGTACCCTATGGACATGAGGTGCATTACTGAGAGTGACATGAATGATATAAAAAGCCATCAAAATGCAAAGTAATGCAGCAGTCTGCTTCATTGTATAAGAGTTCACGCCTTTGCAAACCATGTAGCAAAATAACCAAGATCTTCCTTTTTTGCACATAATGCAAGCTCTGAGTGACACCACTCAAGAGAATGATGCTGGATATCAGCTGAACAAGGCAAAGGAGGAGGAGGAAAAGGAGGAGACCTCTGTCAACACAGCATTAGGAAAGCTCTGGCAGAAAATCATAGTTGTAGCTGACACTGGAGGACAAAAAAAGTAGAAATTTGCTGTGTAATGGCATGTGGAGATGGAGTTCCCAAGCAATGTATGGACACTTCCACAATTAGGGAATGATACAGACAACAGATCTCAAGGAGGTACTCCTGACACCTCTCTGAGCCTACGTGTGTCTTTCTTAGCCTCATCTCTCTGAAAAGTTCCATCACTTAAATGAATGTTGCACATCATTCAAAAGGAAAACTTGCAGAAAAGAAGCCTTGCACAGATGCATAGAAACTCATTTTTTTTCATGGGCATATATATCAATTTAGAGATTTCTTTTTATTTTGTCAGAAAGATGGAAATAGCAGCATTTTGGGAAAGGTACCACCCAAAATAGCTACTGGTGTAGCAGTTAGGACTCACAAATACAACATTCAAACCACAGCCTCAGACATGACCTTGACTGTGGGAGACAGAGCTATTGACTATTACAGACTGACTTTGTTCCCAAGCCGCAACACAGAATGAAAACAAGCAATGTAACCTTGAAATTTTTCACAACACAATTTTTGTTTCTTGGCCAACTTTACTTGTAGCCTCTCCTTCCTATGAAACTTCCTGCTTTTACAGGAGATGGTTAAATTTTGTTGATGCAATCCATGCCTGCAAACAATGAGTCAAAGACTATTTGGCTTCTGAAACCAACCTATTCTGTCTCTGTAAATAAAGCATACAGGACAATTTACTCTGATTCTATCATTAGAAGAGACTAATTTCCCATAGTCATTAGCCTTTATGGCACAGGTTTGATGGCCCTGTTTGCATGGCTTTGCACCAATAAAAATGCAAAGCATATGGAACTAGAGAACTCAAATATTTTTTATTAAATCCCTTGATTTAAAGGGAACTCCAGGATGTGCAGAGCTGTGCTAATTCCCTTGTTTCCTAAGACTGAACAAGGGCATAGAAATAATTGTCCTCTAGTCATTTCCAGCTGTTAGAATCTCCCTTGGAGTTGGCTAGCTTGGATACAGTCATGCTGCTTGAGCGAAGCCTGGAATGGCTACTGCCGTATTTCATTGCTAATTTAATTTCTTGTGTATTAGTAAGCACTGCTAGCAAGTAGCACATCAACAACCTAGAACGGCCAGTATATTCCTATGCATACTATGAAGTCTTTACCTAAATATGAGGTCATGATGAATGTAAGTAGACACAAATGACTATTTTTTGCCTGCTTAAGGAGTTCAACCTTGAATAAAAGGCAAGCCCAAGTTGAGTCTCCCACCACCCTCTATAGCTTTACCTCCTCAAACCAGGCCCTCAACCCCAAATCTTTTCCCTAATCTACCTTTCTATTGCATATCTAGTCTTCTCCAAATTCTCACTTTCTGCCCTGCACGAGCACTACCTTTTCCTGGCACTGTGCCTTCTTTCAGAAACCCAGAAGCAGTGCAGAGGATGGGCAATAGCTCAGAGCTGTTTCTTCCCAAGGAGGCTCACCATAGACCACTTGGTCCACAGGTTCTTAGTCCATAGCAATGCAAACAGCTCACTTCACTTGTGTCTGCATACACTGTGAGTTGGAACAAACTTACTCTACATTTTAGACCATAATTCTCAAAGCTGAAAACCTAATGGAACCAGTCCCTCAATTCTGAACATAAAATGATAACCAAATTGTGCTTTTACAGAAGTTTTTCTTGAAACAAACCGAACACCGCAAGCCAAAAACTGTGTGCATGTGTATATGAAGAAGACATGTCATGGTTAAAACAAAACATTGGACACATAATACATAGTTTGCAGTCACAATGAGAAAACCTCAAGAATATTAAATACAAGCTAAGACTGGTATCAGAGAGGATAACCACTACTCTTTGAAGACTTGTAGTATGTAGAGCACAAGTTTGGGAGGAGCATTTATTCAGCAGGGCTATTTTAAAAATGTTATTGCCTTCTGGAATACAAAGTGTTTGGTATTTGCTATTTCAGTAATTTGCTTTTCAATAGAGTTTTCAATCTTCAAACATGGTTATTAGCCCTGAGACAAATGGCATATGGTAAAAACTTTCTGGGATTTTCTTCTAAATTGTTTTTGTTACTTTTAGGCTTTTAGAATGCAGAAACAGTTAGATGTCATATTTCAATTAACTGTGTGATAACACAGCACAAAAGACTCTCAAGATCCTATTTGATGATTAACAGCTGAATTAAAAGTCCTTCAAAGGTGAGTTAAACTACAGTGCTTTTCTGAATATATAGATCAAAAATGGATGAGCACAAAGGTCTTCTAAGAGAATACTAAGAAAGTAGTTTCTCAAATAGGAGACACATGCATTGTTCACAAAGAAAAATTAATGAAACCCAACCATACCAGTCTAGGAACAGACACTGGCCAACCACTGCACTGGTTGAATGCAAGCTTATGCATGTGCTTCTGCAAGTAAGTGTTCACCTAAGTGTTTAGTCTGCAGGTGCAGTTTAAATGCTCTGTAAGGGACAGCCTTCAAACACGCAAATTCAAGATTCTAAACAGGTAGCGGTTTATTTAATGTTCTGAGGTAATGCCACAGCATTTCTGACAGTAAAATGCAATTCAACAGCTTTGCTTAGATTGGAAGAGCATGCTTGCTATGTTGTTAGTTTTATTGAGGTAATTTTGCATCATTTGTGTCACAGTGTAAGCTGTCTCAAGTTTTCTTACTCCCGGGAGTCCTGTTTGTACAAGATGATAGGATCTTGGTTCAGCTTTCCAGCCAGAAGCTCACATTTGAAAGAAGAAAGTTGTCCTGAGCACAGTACTAACCCATGTCACCCTACAGAGACGAAATGAAAATAAATCATACTCTTAAGTACAGTAGAACAAGCGGAATTCACTTAACCTAATTGCCTTGAACACCAAGAAGGAAGAGAATTTATTTTGGAAAGGGCAATTACTGGTTTAATCAGACTTGGACTACTTTTGTGATGCCACCATACCTCATGCAGCAGTATACATAACATAGCTACGACAACAGCAAAACACCAAAAATATTTAAGCTTTCAAGATTTGAACCCAATGAAATACTGCTGCTAACAGCTTAACTCCCAAGTCAGAGGTGGAGAAAGCGCCCAAAGAAAATAAAAATATAATTCCATCCACCTGAAACTACAGAATTTTCTTCCTCCAATAATTATAGCTAAAATCTCTGTCTTAATAACTTTTGATAATTATAAATAGTTCAGACTCACTACTGTCACTATGGGTAATAGCAGGCATATGACAATGAAGTCATGGGAAGCATAGAAAGATATGAAGAAAAAAGTCAATTATGAGTTTTGCAAACTTTTCAATTTAGGCAAATATAGCCTCAGCTAGAAGTTGCATTTTTGGCAGCTTTCTAATACTGTAAATTCCAATCCTGAAACACTTACATTTTGCTCAAGGGGTTATTCTTGTTCTGCCACCAGAACAAGGGGGAATCCTGAATGGCTGGCAAGAAGCTTACTTTTCTTCTTGAAGAAAGGTTCCATTACAGTGGACAGTGAACTAATTCATTAGAGCCCTACTTCCTTCCCAAAAGCTAAGCTAAATAGCCCAAGTCCATTTATGCGAACTGCCAAAAGAAAAAAAAAATTATCTTTTAATAAAGTTCAAGTGCTTAGAGAAGAATAACAGATCATATCCTACTTCGTCCATCATAAATCATGCCTATTTAAGCACATCAGAAAGACGTATTATATCTTTCCACTGGTCAGACAGAAGTCAGAAATTAGTAATGGAAACATACAAAAGTTTTGAAGACAAATTTTGCTGGAAAGGAGGATGTAAGCAGAAAGAGAAACACCAAGGCCTTAAGAATTTGATTTAAAAAACCCACAAAAGTTTATTAACACAAAGGAATTTATATTCTTCTCCAGAATTTTGTTTTCAGTACATTCAACTTGAGAAGCAGCTTTATACCAAAATGGCTGCTCCACCAGTTACACTAAAAGCACAGGATAGTTCATATATATCTGATTCTTGAAAATATATTATTTTAGTGTCATTAATGTATTTTAAGAACACCAAGCAAACTTCAAAGCTCAAGACACAAGGCCATTCCGCTTGTCCTTCCTACCCTGATAACACTTATGAAATCCCAATCACTGTCTAAAATAAACCTACCCTGATACTGAAAAAGTATAGTTTTGCTATATGCAATTTTCAAAATGTACACTGGTGATAAATAAAATAATTCATATTAATAGAATGGTTAGGGTTGGAAGGGACCTTAAAGATCATCCAGTTCCAACCCCTCTGCCATGGCAGGGACACCTTCCACTAGACCAGGTTGCTCAAAGCCTCATCCAGCCTGGCCTTGAACATTTCCAGGGAGGGGGCATCCACAACTTCCATGATTCATGTAATGTAGATTCCATTTCTACAATAAGGCTAATGTTTCTTATGTCAGGCTTATTCAAAAGAAGTGAGAACCCTAGCTTCTAAGGACTTACTCCCAAAAATAACAGTGATGAATCTGACTTTCTGAAAAAATCTTGATAAGTATCAGCAGTCTATGTCAGCTTACACAATTTGTAATATAATATCTTATGTTTCTTTTCTCATACTTCTTACTGTAGATGAGTAGGACTAATGCAAATTGTCCCAAATTCAAGACACAAGTAACATGGACATGCCATCATGAGTTCTTTCTAGGGACTTTGAAAATATTACCAGCATTTATGCACTTTGTGAAGTACACGGAAGACTATAATCTGATGTTTTAATGTCCTCCTGTTGAACATATAACCAGATGAAGGCTTATTTGATGAAGATTTTCTTAAGCTTCCATAAAGCTCACATTCTGACATTGTTCTGATGTTCTGGAGAGGTAAATTAAACTTAGATTATAATTGCATGGAAAATAACATTTATTTATTCAGGCCTCCTGACTAATGGTGTATAATTCCTGCTTGCTCAGTTGTTGCAGCTCCAGCCCTTGAAAGTTTAAGGACCAGAAAAGAAGCTACTGCCTCTTCAAACTGCTATACAGAGTATTCCTGAAGGCTGCCCTCACAATTTCCTTCAGCATGTCCTCAATGACATAGAGCCAGCTTTCCCAGAGCACCCAGAGTTATTCCTCCTCTAGTTGGTAAACTGCCCATCTCCCCTCTTTTCCCTCTCTCACCCCATCTCAAATCTCTGTAGCATGGAAACACTGTAAATACTATAGATGCAGCCACCAGGATCATTCAACTTGCAAAAACCATAAAATAAAAAACCTACCACATAAAACCCCTGAGCAGGCACGGAATTGCAACAGATTATGAGAAGTGTACAATCTGCAAAGCAAATTTATGCATACCATTGGCATAATATGCTCCTTGGGCAATGTGCAGATAAGAAAACCTCCCCCTCACTGTTCCTCAGAACCGCAACCTACAGCCCTCTCAAACACCCAGGTTGGCTTTCCCAAAGATGGTCCAATACCCTTAGGGAGCAGATCACCCACGCAGACTCAGGAAATTAAAAATGGGTTTTCTCTTCTTCTTGGATTGTTTTAAGCCTTAGGAAAAGCAGAACTGTCTCAGTGCTGAGTATCCCATACAACACAGCTTCTTCCACTGAGCTCCAAAAGGAAATGGGCCAGCACAGAAGAGAAATCAACAGACAAACAGCAGTTAAAGCTATCATGATGTATAATTTATTTATCTTTGTGTGTGTGTATGTGTGTGTATGTGGGGACATTTCCTGACCATCTTTTTTCAAAGCCAGCTCTTCTTTGGGTGGTTTGAATGACTTTTCCTATTCCTTTGAGAAGAGAGTAATGATTTATGAAACTTTCTAACTAGAGGGAACACACATGAGAACCTGATGTGACAAGACTGGCAAAACACCAAAGACCCAGATGAGGGAACATTAATGAATCTTTTTGGCATGAGAAGTCATGCTATTTGGATAAATCAATTAACAGTTGTCCGTGCCATGATCACAAATCCTCTGCTTTCCCCAAACCTTTACCTGGTCTTCCCAAATAACACTCTAAAGAAAACTGAAAGTACTAACTTTTAAAGTGTCAAGAGGTTTATCAACCATGGCTATGTAACATAATTGTTGTGTGACTGTTCTCCAGCTCTTAAATTAGGGATAAAGATTTTCACGCCATTCCATCTCTGTGTGCACATCACAAGTAAACTGTCTACTCGAGCTTCATGACTCGAGATATTTCTGAAAGAACCAAAGACCTCAGTTAACAAATTTTAATATACATAAAAGCCATTTTTGAGACACTGCTGACATTTGAACGAATGTCCTCTGTTAACCTTGAGCAATCAGTCGTTCCTCAGTATTTAAGCCCTACGTATTCCATGTGCTTATATAGCAGATAAAAGCCAAAAAGTTTCAACAGTTTAGTTTCTGCACAAGGTAAGGGTCCTGTCTCCACTGAAGTGAGCACTTTCACAGTTGGTTAACACAATGCATGCAAGTGCTCTCGCTGTAGAATACAGCTTTTATTCAATTCACTGGTTTACATCTTTAGAAGTTTGTCAGGTTTTAGTGTTTAAATATAAATTTGGGATCTGTGTGGAACTACCTCCATTCTTATGTCAGGTATTTGTTTTAGTTGACTTAGTGAACTGCTGATTTCCTTTGGTGAGACTTACTGAACAAGGGGTCCCTTACAGAAGGCACCAACACTAACCTTTTTCTCTGAGCTTACAGAACTTTTAATTTGGGACTTACAACTTTACAGCATTGTGAGATTTCCTTCTGCACTCCTTCTAACTCCAGACCCAAGGCCAAATTCTACCTTTACTTATCCCCAAGCAGTAACTCACATCTCAAACTGCAGTTTGCAGAACAAATACCTCAGTTAGCATCAAACTATCCATTTTTCAATTAGAAAAGTCACAAATGCTCCAATAAGAATGAATAAACTTGTGTTCCATGTAAATTTCATACTTAACTCCAGTCTCTTTTAGAACTGGAGATTAAATGCAACAGATATGCAGGTTCTGTCAACTCTGCACATAAATAAACTGAACTTGCTGATGGCATGGGAACAGCATGACG
>NW_010289432.1:13443-14891 GCF_000700745.2 Antrostomus carolinensis
AAGCAAAGAGGAGTGGCTGCTTCAACAAAGCTGTGCTGCCAAATAGCTTTACATGGAGCTGCTGCCCAGAGTCTCTCTTGGAGCAGCCTGCAGAAGTTCAAAGAATCCAGGTGGTGCTGCACTGGCTGATAGAGCTATCACAACCAAAAGTAAGAAGCTCACAACAAAAACAACAACAACAATAATAATAATAATAATGAAAAATTTCATGTGTTCATTCACAGAAAAACAAAACAAAACACCCTTCTTGCTTCAACTGTGGCTCTAGCCTGTAAAGTGATTATGTATGAAGGAAAGAATTCAGTGTGACTTTCAGCTTTCATGAATTAGCAGAGGTTTCAAACGAAGAGGAAAAAACAAGGTCTATCTGAGTTACGGTCTGTCCAATCTGTTGTCACAATAAAGACGTAACCCATGACGTATCACCCATGTATATTTTCACTATCAAGCACAGCAAAGAGAGCAAGCATCCTTTGGCACAAAAGCCCCATGCACAACCTTCCCCTATGCCATTCTGTTCTGATGCATTTTTTGCACCAGTGTGTACCCAGGAACTACACCCAGGAGCAAGTACAGCACTGCACTCAGGCACGGGACTAGCCTCTCCATGAAGTTTCAATTAGTCTTTCAACTCAATTACACTGCATAAAATAGACTCTGGGATACTAAACACAAGATGTCATGTTTCATAAGAAATTTAATAACATTATATTTTATTTTTCCTATTGACATTGAGTTTGGTTTTAAATTCAAAACATGAAGCCAAAAAAGCAAAATAAACTATCCTATGAAAGTGAACAAATTATTCCATTGTTTTTAACAGCACTGGGCAAATCCCACTGAATTAGGCATGAATTTGTCACATATGCAATAAAGAATTTAAGACTAATAGATTGTTCCCATTGTAAATCTTATTTTTAGAGGTTACATGTTAACATTTTAAATTAACTCCAGGCTTAAACTTGAAATAGGCAATTATTCACCGGGGAGGCGGGGGGGAAGGTAACTGACAACTTGATCTGCTCTTCTGACCAGTACTTGTTAAGTAAGATCCTTTATGAAATACTTGATTAACCTGATAGCTCTGTCTGATCAACTGCTGTACGATCCAAGAAACCTCTGCACAGACTCCTCTCAGCCCGCGTGCATCACAACTGGGTTTGGGAAGCCCTTCCACAATTTGAGGGGTTACCCGCGTTGACAACAGCCTTTGCCACCACCAGTACCACAGCTACCAGGGAACTGCCGGCACACACGTTACCCCAAGGTAAAGAGAAGACTATTTCCCCATAACTCTCTCAACCAGCTAAAACCCCTGCCACTAACTGCCATATAAACGATGTAAAACCGAGTGGTTTAGTCCCCAAGAACTCTCCGTCCGCAGTCTGTAGCCCCCCGGGGAACGTGCGTGCCGCGCCTCGGAGGCTTGCAGAGGGTGACTGGGCACT
>NW_010289433.1:0-3884 GCF_000700745.2 Antrostomus carolinensis
TTTTTTCCTTCTGCTAGCTCATGCTTGCCCCCTCTTTGTGATCACTACCTCTGAAAAGTCATGGTCCTTCCTGAGACATCTGCCATCCACTGATGTCTCAGTCAGTGTCTGCAATGCTTCAGGTGGTGTCTGCAATGCTTTCTTTGTGATCACTACCTTTGAAAAGTCATGGTCCTTCCTGAGAAATCTGCCATCCACTGATGTCTCAGTCAGTATCTGCAATGCTTCAGGTGGTGTCTGCAATGCTTCAGTTCTATGTGCATCCACTTCTCCATGTCTTCAGAATCAATCCAAACTCGAGAATAATTTCCAGTCGCAACCCAAACTCTCATGTTTTCTTCTCCGTGAACTACAGCATGTGATATATTGTCCATACACAGCTTCCAGTTCTGAATCACATGCACTGATCTTCAGTAACTTCTATTCCCTGAATAAATATACTTCCCCTGTTGCTACTAACTTACACGCTGTTACATTTTTTTTCTCCTTCTTATTACCTTAAAAGAACACACCACACCTGCCCTTTTTTCTGTCCCAAATTTACTGACTCCCACCACTTATCAGCTTCTTACATCTAGGTCAAAATGGCAGCAACAGACTGACCTAAAGCACTCATTTAACACAATAAACACATTCATATTTCTTCTATGCTGTGTGTGCTATTATCAGGAAATATGATGCAGAGTCTATGTGAAATAGTTCATCTAGTTTAAAAGAACAACTGAATTAAAAGTTCAATGCTGAACCAGTATCTTCTTCACTGTTAGGTTTAGATCGTTGCAGAAGGACATCTTCCTAAAGGTTCACTGATTCACAGGATGGTTTGAGTTGGAAGGGACCTTTCAAGGCCATCTAGTCCAACCCCCTGCAGTGATCAGAGACATCTTCAACCAGATCAGGTTGCTTAGAGCCCCGTCCAACCTGACCCTGAATGTTTCCAGGGATGGGGTTTCTACCACCTCTCTGGGCAACCTGGGACAGGGTTTCACCACCCTCAGTGTAAAAAATTTCTTCCTTGCATCTAGTTTGAATCTCCCCTCTTTTATTTAAAAAACATCAGCCCTTGTCACTGCTACAGGCCCTGATAAAATGTCTGTTCCCATCTTTCTTATAGGCCCCTTCAGGTACTGGAAGGCCACTAGAAGGTCTCCCCGGAGCCTTCTCTTCTCCAGGCTGAACAGACTCAACTCTCTCAGCCTGTCCTCACAGGAGAGGTGTTCCAGCCCTCGGATCATCCCCTCCCTCAACCTGCTGGCCACACTGTTGGTGATGCAGCCCAAGATACAGTCAGCCTTCTAGGTTGTGAGTGCATATTGTTGGCTCATGTCCAGCTTTTCATCCACCTGTACTCCCAAGGCTGCTCCCAGTCCCTTCACACCCAGCCTGTACTGATACCAGGGTTTGTCCTGACCCAGGTGCAGGACCTTGCACTTGGCCTTGTTGAACCTCATGAGATTCACGTGGGCCCACTTCTCAATCTTGTCTAGGTCCCCTTGGATGGCATCCTGTCCCTCAGACATGTCAACCACACCACTCAGCTTGGTGTCATCTGCAGACTTGCTGAGGGTGCCCTCAATCCCACTATGTCATTGATGAAGATATTAAAAAGCACTGGTACCAATACAGACCCCTGAGGGACACCACTTGTCACAGATCTCCATCTGGACATTGAGCACTTGACCACTACCCTCTGGATGCAACCAAGCAGCCAATTCCTTACCCACCAAACAGTCCATCCACCAAATCCATATCTCTCCATCTGAGAGAAAAGGATGTTCAATTTGTGCATTGTTAACGAGCATTATTTATTCATTCACATGGGAGTGAAATGCAGCATAATCTGACATTAAGCCTTAGCACTAAGTCAGTTGAAATGTCCCTACATATGATCAGCTTCATCTCATCTCCTGCCCAGTGGACACTGCTGATGAAGCCAGAGAACATTAAGGACCAAATCCCACTGAAATTCATTATTCTTGTAAAGGAAGGGACTTAAAATGATAATTGCAAGACAGAAAGAATGTCAGTGTTGTCCTTCGTAACAAATATTTTCATGCAAGGACAAGTGGGAACAAAATGGCTTAAAGTCCGTGGAACACAGCAAATGCTTGTTGCACTGCAGGTAGTTTTCTTTGTTAGATCACAGCTCTGCTTGTTTCCACATCAGAAAAGGATGCTGAAAATCCATTGTGGCACAGCATGATTACACAGATTTGTAAGAAAGAACCATACTACTTTTTGGGTGGTTTTGTGACTGTAACGGCCTTCTTGTTTCACAAGGAAATGAAAAAGCAAGGCAGCACTGACACTGTTGAGAGTTTGGTAATTAAAGACTCATTACATACTACTATTTAGCTTTCCTCATGGTATTTTCAACTCTCACCGTTTCACCCCTGTAGAATTTTAAAACACACTTTTTGGAATTTCAGGAATGATTTTAGGCAAACCATTTCATCTTTTCATGCTTAAGCAATGTCTCATCTCCAACCCAACTCTCCCAGAGCTTGCTTGGTGGCCTGGCTCAACCCTATGAAGAAAGTTATCTGTATTATTACCCTCAAAATCCTCCAGCAACTAAACCAGCCCCACAATTGCTCAGAATATTGCCAAATCCAGTGACTAATTTTCAATCTCTCAGGAATAACTTGCTGTAATACCAAGGTGTGACTCTTGTGTCTCACTCAAGTGTAGAGCCCTGCACCTGAGGAGGCATAACCCCAGGCACCAGTACAGGTTGGGGATTGACCTGCTGGGAACCAGCCCTGCAGAGTAAGACCTGGGAGTGCTGGTGGACAGCAGGTCAACTATGAGACAGAAATGTGCCTTTGTGGCCAAGAAGGCCAATGGTCTTCTGGAATTCATTCAGAAGAGTATGGCCAACAGGTCAAGGGAAGTTCTCCTCCCTCTCTACTCTGCCCTAGTGAGGCCACATCTGGAGTCCTGTGCATCTCTCTGCTGAGGAAAGGCTGAGAGACCTGGGTCTGTTCAGCCTGGAGAAGAGCAGACTGAGAGGGGATCTGATCAATGCTGATCAATATCTAAAGGGCAGGTGTCAAGAGGATGGGGCCAGACTCTTCTCAGTGATGCCCAGCGACAGGACAAGGGTACAAACTGGAACACAGGAAGCTCCATCTGAAGGTAAGGAAATTCTTCTTTACTGTGAGGGTGCCAGAGCACTGGGACAGGCTGCCCAGAGAGGTTGTGGAGTCTCCTTCTCTGCAGAGATTCCAAACCCACATGAATGCCTTCCTGTGCAACCTGCTGTAGGGAACATGCTTTGGCAGGGGGTTGGACTGGCTGATATCCAGAGGTTCCTTCCAACTCCCACCCTTCCATGTAACTAGATGGGAGTATGGCAGCTGTATTAGCAGTGTGGCTCTCAGGTGTTCTGTGGAACCATTTTTGCATGCCTTGAGAAGACTTTTACAAGGAAGCTGGAGTTAACCCTGATGACAAGATAATGCCCATGGGTAATATTAACCCTTACCGTCAGTAAGACTGAAATTCTCCAGTTTCTCAGAGAAATGGATTGACCATTAAGGAAGCGATATTTTCCTATAACTTATTCTTTGAAATCACAAAATCAATGTTTCTAAAACGTTTCAGATTGAAACACACACAGAGCATGAAAATCGCTGCTTCAATAGTTACATCTGATTAAGCAAAGATTGTCTCATAATAGAAAATATTAGGCAAACTTAATGACGTGTCACTCTTCCTCCTGCGCTTCTGACTGTAGATGAAGTTGACTTTACAGAATCACAGAATGGCGAGGGTTGGAAGGCACCTCAGGAGATGATCCAGTCCAACCCCCCTGCCAAAGCAGGTTCCCTACATCAGGATGCACAGGAAATCATCCAGGCGGGTTTTGAACATCTCCAGAG
>NW_010289434.1:0-23747 GCF_000700745.2 Antrostomus carolinensis
TTCCAACACAAACCAGTCTGTGATTCTATGACTTATGGAGGGAAAGATGTAATACAGAATTCTTGGTTTTACTGAACAACATGAAGAGGCAGCAGTGACCTCTTCTATGTAGAAAAGCTCTAGACCTCAGGTCCACAGTGACTGAAACAGTTGGAGTGCTACGTTGCTTTGAACCTTGGAGAAAGAAAGTGTAAGTCAGCAGTTGCATTATATCACATAGAGTAAGATTAATGTAACGGGTATGTCTGCTTGCAACAACAAACGAAACCATGTGCTTTTATCCACAGGCTGCACATGGTTAATTTGTATAAGGTGTAGTTGTCGTATAAGCATGGGCATTGTGTATGTATTTTCCAATCAAGTGAAGCAATAGTTTAACAGATTTATTAAAATGCTTGCCATCAAACCTACAGTTTCATGGAATGGTGCCTGTATGTTCCCAGTACATTCATCTCTTTTTACCTCACCACTGGTAATTTTACTTTCCATAACCTTATTCAAACTTGGTGATAGTGAAATAATCCATCAAGTTAAAATTAAATCCACCTGAAAGTATATATTTAGTTCATCTAAAAGTTTTCCATTTCCTCTACTATTTTGGCACCTTTGTGTTTATTAGTTCTTGTATATAGTAGGTAATATATTTATATATATATATATATATATCCATATAAATATATATTCTCAATCAGCTCTGCCATCTTTTCATATAAGTATTAATACATGCCATGTATAAGAGACAGAATAGTTTAGGTAGTGGATGAAATCATTATGTTATAGGACAACTGGAGGAAAAATAACAATTTAATGGCAGGGATTTTTTTTCTCTTTATCCTATTTCCAAGTATAATTATTTCTGGATCAGTGTCCTCCTTTCTGCATGCAGGCTTCTGTGAATATACTATTTTTTTTTTTCCTTTGCTGTAATGTACCCTTTTAATTTCTCAATTTTTATAGCTACCCTTTCTCCATTTCTCACAAAAGCATTCATAGCATTTTAAAAAGTCTTGCTTAATGTGTATATTATTTTGTAAGCACGTTATTTCCATTTAGACATGTCAGGCCTTTCTTTCTGGCAGTATTGGCATTTCTAATTGAATCTTAAACATTATTTCTCTTTCCTTCAATGCTGCAGCAGATCTATGTGGATGTGACACTTGTAGGTAATAAGATACAGATGCTATTCCTCTCAGTTTAATCAGTGTGTTGGCCCACAGTGGCCCTAAGGTCTCAAACTAAATTCAGCTTTCTAAAGTCTGAGTGCTTGAGTACATGGGGGGAAGGATACTGATTCCCTTTGAAATGCCTTGAGATTAGTGGATGAAACTGATGATCAGTGGGTGAATACTGTTGTGTATAATTTCTGAACTGATGAGACTGCAATGTTGTTTGCTATGTGACATGTATGAGAGCTAGATTGGATAAAGAACAACTTCTACCCAATAAATTATCAACAGAGAAGGCAGTTCCACTATCTGTACAGTGTATTTCTATCCTTATTTTTTGCATAGTTGTTACTCAGAGTTTAAGTGAAGAGGATTCTCTGCCACCGAACTCAACCTTTTCCCAGCTAGCCTTTGCTTTAAAAATAGTGTTTGAAAAATGCTACAGCAGTAATTTTAGATTACCTGACTCTGTTAGCTTTTGCCAGCTTCCATTGTGTCCAATGATTTCTGTCCACCTTTATATGCCAGTCAAATGTAGTGTGTGTCTGCAGACTCATCACTTAGCTTTTAAAGCCTCAGCTACTTCTGGTTTAGCTTAGCTACCCCAAAATTTGAAATTATTTGTAGTGTCCTTACTTGTGTGTACTATTCTAATTATAATATTTGAGTGTGAACCTACAAGCAACTATGTTTAAGCTCACTTAAATGCAAGCATACTAGATAAATGAGAGAGAACTAGGATATATAAATCTTGCCTCATGAGAAGACTAGAACTGACAAGATGATAATCCCATAAAGGCCCAGGTATTACTACAACTTGTTTCTGTGTATGACTTTCTATAAAAGTCTACACTTAGGATGAAGGAAAAATTATAGTAATAGCCAGATGGAAAATTTCTGATGGTGATAAAATTTCATACTGAACCCTGTCAAAATAAATACTCTGAGGGAAGTCTTTAATTTTGTTGCAGCTGCAGAGGAACCTCGAGCTTCTTCCTATCAGGAATTTCTGTAGGCTTTGGAAGCTTTTCTGACCCAGGTCCTCAGCAGTCACAGTCTCCTAAACAGAGGAGCATGATCTAAGCCTTTGTGCTTCTGTCCTTCCAACAGAAGCTCTGGAGAGAATGGCCACTTGCTGTGTCTTATTATCTGGGCTCCTGTTATCCACAGATCAGGAAAGCCCTCTTGGAAGGCTGCAATAAAGTAGAAGTTTTGCAAAGAATGTCCATGTTTCTGGATTTTACTGTCCATCATAAATTCAAGTGTCAAAATCTATTGCACAAAAACTTTTGCCTTTTTCTAGTCAAGGGTAACGATGGTGCCACCTTCCTCATCCTTCCTTCGTCATATGTATCTGTCTTACAGATTTAGTTTATATAGCTTGCAGAGGTTTGATAATCTTAGTTTCTACAGTGCCTAGTACAATTGGATCTTGTGGTGCTACTGTGTGACAGCCTTTATTGATGGGGTAACATTTATCTACTGATGCTTTGAAAATTATGAATCAAATACCTCATGGGAATTGCCAGCTTTCCTCAACATATTTTTTAAATCAATGGCAGATTTAACAGCTAAATACCAGTTAAAAATTCTTTCTGTGGGAGTATTGTTAAATGTCTGTCAGTTTCAGCAACCCAAGACTACCAAATAATGCCAGTTATGATTGTCTGACAAGTAGCATTTTATCAACAGACAAAAATATTAGTTTTACTAACATTTCTTCTCAAGTAAAAGATCTTGAGACCTTGGTCCTCTTTGTTCTGACTATTTCCTATTATGTCCTGAAAAATTAAGAAAATACAAAGTTGCTTTACTTTTTACTTTTGCTAATATAATGATATTCAGACCTTTAATTTTTGTGTTATCTGAGATAAGACAAGGACCAATACACTTTCATAAAATCATAAGATAATTTAAGTTGGAAAGAACCTCTGGAGGTCATCTGTTCTAGCCTTCTGCTCAAAGATTGGATCCAGCTCCAAAGTCAAATCAATTTGTTTAAGGTCAAATCCACCTCAGTTTTGAGTGCTTCCAAGGATGGGGTTTCACAGCCTTTCTGGGTAGTCTGTTCCAATGTTTGACCCATCCTCCTGTGAATTTTTATTCCTATATATCTAGCTACAATTTCTGTTCTTGCAGTTTGTATGTATTCTGTTTTCTTCATGCTCTATATCACTGCATTAATACTAGTTACCAGAAAGTAAAGAAACAGTCCCAAATCTTCTCAATGTATAAAGCAAAACATATCTATAAGTGGGGGGGAAAGGTGTGATTTAGGTTCAGTCTTCCTGTAACTGGATCAGAAGTTAGTCCTGTCATCAGTGAAACTGTTACTGTGTTTGCAACTTTACCTTCCTCCTCACCTGCTCCGATCTACCATGTGCATATTGCTGCTGACAGTCTGCCCAAGTTAGCTGAAATGCCAGAAAGCAATACAACTACGTAATCAACATTTGACATTGTTGGTGGACAACAGGAAATAGTAATAGCCTATGTCATAGAGTATAACAGAGAACATAAAATTGTAGATGAAAATGGGAAGGGAGCGATATGAGATGTAATAATGACAGAGTAGCAATGAGCCTTCTTTAACCCACAGTGCTCCATCACAATGCAGCTTCAAGAGTATTCCTATTGAAAGTACTCTGAGTACCTGAGGGAGGGAAAGTATTCTTAGAAACAACGTTCGTAAAGGAAACCATTGATCTAGCTAGGTTTTGCAATGGTTTTGACAGATGCAGATACCTAACAAAACAATGATGTTTCAACAAAAGTTGATGAGAAGTTGATCGCTATACATAAATTTCATTTGTTTTCCTACCTCCATCTACTGGGAGGAGGCTACATTACACAATTGCCTGCAATGGCGTGTGTGGTTACCTAGACTTTAAGATTACTTTAGCACTCAGCTAAATTTCTGTTATGGATGACATTAAATGACTGCAATTACCAATTAAGATCATAAACACGAGAATCAATTTTTTTTTTTTAAAGTATCATTAGTAAACCTATTTTCAGTTTCCGTTGCCCTATAATTCATAGTTGGAAGGTTTTGGAGACTAGCAATGCAAATGAAATATATTGATCATGAGTATTAAGGCATAATTGATTTTTATTAATCAATTTTTGGTTCATAGCACTGATTAATTGTATTAGCAGTAATATGCATTTAATAAAGCATTTGCAAAAATATTTTATTTATTACAATAGCAGTCTATAAAGTTTAACAGTTTAGTTATGATTGCAGCAGCACATCTTGTGGAATTCCTCTGGCAAATTCTCTAAACGCAGAAGCATTAGTGCTTTAAAATTGTTTTAATAAAATGTATGTTATTTTCCATATACTTATCAAAGTTGATTTACCTTTTATGGCCACCATATGTTTCCACAGCTGTGGAAATTTTGGTCATGTTCTCTCATTTATCCACAATGTGCTGAATTCCATTTTTGTAAGTAAAGAAGAAAGTAGAGTTTGACATCCTTAGCTCATTGGACTAATTGAGATTTACATTACTATTCTACATGATTTTTGCTTCCACATGTTCTGGAGGCACTAGAAATTCCTAGCAGGGTAGCTGCTGATATTGAAGTTTACTTTTTTGTGGTACACCAGAAGCCCAATTTGACTAACCGTAGAGTACTATTCAAGAAGAATATCTTTATGTCCAGCCTTTACTCTGTGCCATATTTTAGTAAAAATAATATCTGAGCAAAAGCTGTGTATACAGATGTTAATTCAACCACATGTGAATCCAACCAGTTATCTGAGTCAACTCTTGCTTGAACTTCTCAGCTTATTTTCATATTTATCTAAACATGGTTACATGTTTAACTTTTGCTCATTAGGAGGCCTAATCCTGATTTTTTTTAGTTGGAACAGAGTCTGAAAGTTGCACTACTTATTTAAAGAAGATGATCAGGCTATTATTTACATGGGTTTTTTTATCTGAGCTATGATCAAACTGAAGTTTTGATGTGCATTCGTTATATACAGATGTGTTAATTTTGATCCAAAGTCAGTAACAATGATGTAAAGATGGTTATATGAAGAAAATTATATTGGTCTCTAATTGCCTTGTGCTGAATTTTGCAGTTTATTTTAACTTAAATATGTAACATCCATATTTAAGTTGGATGTTACATAACCAACTGAAATGCAGATTACCTTAATATTACCTTAATATTTTTCTTGTGTTTCTTGACAAACTTGGCAATAAAACCTTGGTTTCAAGGCCATAAAATTGTATGTGCATCAAAACTGAGTTTAGAATTCTATTGTATTTCAAGAACCTATACCAGATATTACAATTTACCTCAGCTGGCCCTAGCCAGTTACAAAAATATGGCTGTATATGGAAGTGCTATGAAGCCTGTAGATTTTGCTGTCTGAAGTATGGAAGATATCTATGCCTTTAAATTTAAGAATTACATACCTACTGGTTGGGCAGCAGCCTTAAAATGAGGCTTTCTTTTGAAAGGAGAATTACTTAAGGTATGATGGATGATTTCTTTCTATATGATGTTACGGATTCTCACTAATGCATATATAGAAGACAATAAAAGATTAAAATGACCATCCTGTATTCAAAAAGTAACTATTCTTGGTTAAACAGTAAGTGGTATTCAACAGCTGAGAAATATGATTTAAGTCTAACAGCTTTTCTGTAACTGTGTTTTTTGTTCAGGAATTCATTAATTAAGGACAGCTCATCTCTAATGCAAAGATGAACTATGCTTTGAAGTCTAGTTATTATCTTTGTTATATAATTTATATATTATCTACAAAATTTATTATAACCCCCTTGAAATCTGACCCCTGTGTAAATCAGCAAGGTATGAAAGGATAACACCTGTGTAGTACTCCTGTCCTCCAAGGTACTTTTTATGGATTGATTTTTGTTTTTTCAGAGTGTAATTTGTGCACGTTACATTGAATGTCCTACTTGAAATTGTTGACAGCTTGAAATTCTGACTGAGTCAGTCAATAGATGCATCTATGTATATAGCTCAGTTGTATACACTGAGGAAAGCTTATTTATAACAGATACCTGACTTCATGCAGAAGTCTCAAAACAGAATCCTAATAAAAATCTGTTGTATACTCCAAATTTCTAGGAGCTATCCAGTGTATACTACAGATGTGAGCAATTTTCTCCCTATTCTGCAAAACTTGGCCCATTTAAACCTGAAACTGCCTTTGCGTAATTCCTAAAATCCTGTAATGTCATTCGGCAAGCAAAGTCTCAGTTCTGTGCTTACCTTGCTAGCAACATTTAAATAATCTAAGAAAAATGGTTTTAGTAACCTTTAGTAACCTTTAGTAACCTTTTAGTACAACCTAATCTTTGTACTTCTAAATCTTACTACCATTTCTAGCTTTTCCAATAAGAAATGGGTCTTTAGAATTTTTCCAGGATCATAGCACAAATAAATAATCCAATTTCATGAAACTCTAAACATGAAGCTTAAATGTGGTTCAGGAAAATCATTAGCTGATCTACACTAGAGGTATGACATAATAATGATTTAAATTGGGATCTGTGGAGTCCTTTTGCGGACTACCTTGTCTTTTTCAGTACAACTCTACCAAAAGAATTGAGAGTGGTGTGCGGTTGTTTTTGTTTGTTTTCCCCTAATCTTTCTAGTTATTCAGATCATGATTAGGGCATAAAATACCTACATTTCTTGAATAATGCCAATGTTGACTGAAGAAGAAAATCAGATATTTTGGAATAGATCTGATAGTGCATAAATATATGATTAAAACCAAAAGAAGGTTGCAGGTAGACTAAAAGAAAAATGTATGGCTGTTTGGTATATTTTTAGTAGTTGTTGTCTATGGTTATACCTATGCAACATGTGCACTTCAGTCTCTATAAAGAGAGTTATTTATTTCAGCACACTGATACATTTATGTTCAATATAGGTGAACATACATGTATGTACTCAATTTAACTGATTTTTTTTTTTTCTCAAATTCAGTATCTCAGGCTTAGGGTCTTTTCTTGCTTCTTGCAAGTGATAAATTTGTCAACTTTGTCAGAAAATAAAGTTTAGCTACTAAAATTTTATTCTTGAGGGAAATGAAAAATTTTTAACTCCTAAAACTGTGTTAATGAAAAAAAAGGAGGCCTGAAAATTCAGATTAACTTTTTCTTCTTAAAGGGCACTGCCATTCTGTGAGAACACTTAAAATTCAGGAGCCTTTGCAACATAAGCAAGTTCTCCTAATAAATCTCTCTTTTTCTCATTCTTAAAACAATCACTATCCCACCTATGAGACAACTTCTTAGGGTAAGAAAGCAAGCATCAGATGTTAGCTTTGCTTTTATTTTGGTACTCAATCACTGGAATTATAAAAATTATCTTCTGCTTTGAAATGTCCAAACTGAAAGCTAAAAATGGTCTGATTTTTTTTTTTTTAGAGAACATCCAGTCACTTTCAGAAAAGTGTTCTAGCTTAACTCTATCTTCAGAAACTCAATCATAATGTGAAGATGATGAAGCAGACTGCTTCAAGAGGGTGGTGTACATAAATTCAGTACTCCTGAATTTTTCTAACAATGGGTGAAAGGTAACTTTTTTGAAAATCTGTATACAACTTTTCTGTGGTTATAAGCAAATTTATAAACTATTATGAAATATTTACCAAGTAGTGAACCCTTTAATATAACTTACTTGAGAGAAGGCAGGAAGCTGGGAAAAGGACTTAAGAAAAGTTTTTTAGGTTTTGGAATTTGTGTTTTAGAAAGAGCTTTTTGCAAACCAATATCCAAATAAGAGACTATAATTCTGCTTAATAAATAATTATGTAGGATCTGATATGTGATCTGATTCTCACATCTTTTTGAGTTAATGCAGAAAGTGGTAAGGTAAATCCTTACTGTTTACGGTTATATAGAGTGTTTAATCCCAAATTCTTAAGGAGGGGGAGGGAGAATGGAGGAGGGAGAAAAGAAATCCAGATATGTAGTGGAAGACTAACAATTTAGCCTCCAAATAAAAGCAGTATTTACATAATGCATCCCAAAGAAATTAATTACTGGAAAAATGTTAATTGTTTAGACTTACAGAAAAATTCCATCTTTTCTCAATGTTCTCATTTCCAATAGAGTGTAGTAGAGGAACTCATTTGCAGACTTATTAGCACAGTAATACAGATTATTTTCCAGGAAATAAGGTTGTTAGAAAGTTCAGTAGTTTATGGCCTGATTTAAAACCTGTTCAAATGTTACCTTTTTGAGAATATGGATCAACCCTTAATATACCATAGGGAAGTCAATTCCTAAAATTACCATTTCCTTTGACTGCAAACAAGCTTAGTCTTCTGCTTTGTTCCCAGACAAAATAAAACAGCTTTGAGCTTAAGCCCCTGAGTTATAGCTTAGTGAAGTAGGAATTTAAGTAAATATTGTACATTAACTTATTTATCACTGTAACAAATACCTAGTTTTTGATAATTCATGGATTTGTCCTCCAAATTGCATACATAATGTTACTACATTAAAGGAACTAAAACTGATTAGAATATTTTATATGTAAGATACGCTGTCCTAAACACAAGAGTCTTTCACTCTTAAATCTAGAACACTGTTGTGTCTTCAGATATCCTGAAGACTAATAGCAATATTTTGAGTGCTGTTGGGTTTCAAAAATATTTTAATTAATATATATCTCTGAATGTTTAAGGGTATTTGGATGTGGAAATTAAAATTAAATATCACCTGTCTTTTAGATGATGGTTAACTGGTTATTCACACTGAGTGCTAGCAAATACTTTGGCCTAAGAGAAGAAAATACTTTTTCTTGTTTAAAATTTTTACCCCAATTAAAATTACTATTCATCTGTTAGCATGAGATACGTTCCATAAATCACAACTCAAGGAAAAACTACCCTTACAGTAATTAAATTTTAATTCTCAACTCTGTCACCTTAACAAAGGTTCACAGAATCACAGAATGGTGGGGGTTGGAAGGGACCTCAGGAGATCATCTAGTCCAACCCCCCTAAAAAAAAAAGGTTACACAGGAAAGCATCCAGGTGGGTTTCAAACATCTCCAGAGATGGAGACTCCACAACCTCTCTGGGCAGCCTGTCCCAGTGCTCTGACACACTCACAGTAAAGAAATTTTTCCTTAAGTTTGTCTGGAACTTTGGGTGTTCCAGTTTTTGCCCATTGCACCTTGTCCTGTCACTGGACACCACCAAAAAGAGCCCAGCCCCATCCATTTGGCCTCCACATTTCAGATATTTATAGACATTGATAAGGTCCCCTCTCAATCTTCTCTTCTCCAGGCTGAAGAGTCCCAGCTCTCTCAGCCTCTCCTCGTAAGGCAGATGCTCCAGGCCCCTAATCATCTTTGTGGCCCTTCACTGGACTCTCTCCAGAAGATCCCTGTCCCTCTTGAACTGAGGAGCCCAGAACTGGACACAGTACTCCAGATGTGGCCTCACCAGGGCAGAGTAGAGGGGAAGGAGAACCTCCCTTGACCTGCTGGCCACGCTCTTTTTAATGCACCCCAGGATACTATTGGCCTTCCTGGCCACAGGGGCACACTGCTGGCTCATGGACATCCTGCTATCCACCAGCACACCCAGGTCCTTTTCTGCAGAGCTCCTTTCCAGCAGGCCAGCCCCTAACCTGTACTGGTGCATGCGGTTATTCTTCCCCAGGTGAAGGACTCTGCACTTGCTCTTGTTGAACCTCATCAGGTTCATTTCTGCCCAATTCTCCAATGTGCCCAGGTCTCGTTGAGTGGTAGCACAGCCTTCTGGTGTGTCAGCCACCCCTCCCAACTGGTTTTGCTCAAGATTCCAGTTTGATTCTCCTGATCATTAGAAAATCTAGGTTTTTTACTTAGAAAAAATTAGGTAATTCTTCCCTTACTTTTTATTACTTCAGTAATACAAGAAGGTTAAGCTACAGGTGCTTTGTGTCCACAGTTATCCTGCCATTATATTTATGACTTTGAATGTTAAAAAAAAAAAAAAGTTCCAGGATTCCAGAACTACAATTTCAATTCTTGTATCAATCAACTGGATTGTGGATTCATTGTCATCCTTCCCCAGTTTGTGGTAACTCAAAAATGTCCAATTCTAAGTTCCACTTTTTAACCTGGCGTGAGCAGAATGGAGAGCATTTGCAAGTTGATAAAGATGCAGTGTCACTAATGAAGCTCATTACTAGGCTCAAGATGAGCATTATGCAGAGATTTACTAAATTCTTGCTGCAGTTAGGTCGTCACAAGAATATTTGAGATAAATAACAAGACTGTTTATCTACATCAGTAGCTAGAATCATGGAAAGGTTATGGTTAAAGGGTCCTTTAAAGGTTGTCTAGTCCTGCAGTGAGCAGGGACATCTTCAACTACACCAGGTTGCTCAGAGCCCTGTCCAACCTGACCTTGAATGTTTAAAAGGATGGGGCCTCTACCACCTCTCTGGGCAACCTCTGCCAGTGTTTCACCACCCTCATGGTAAAAAAAAAAATAAAAAAAAATAAAAACATCTTCGTTGTATCTAGTCTAAATCTACCTTCTTTTAGTTTAAAACCACTTCCCCTTGTCCTGTCACTACAGACTATGCTAAAAAGTTTGTCCCCATCTTTCTTGTAGGCCCCCTTCCAGTATTGAAAAGCTGCAATAAAGTCTCCTTGGAGCCTTCTCTTCTCCAGGCTGAACAACTCCAACCCTCCCAGCCTTTCTGCATAGGAGAGGTGTTCCATCCCTCTGATCGTTTTTGTGGCCCTCCTCTGGACCTGTTCCAACAGGTCCATGTCTTTCTTGTACTAAGGACTCCAGAGCTGGATGCAGTACTCCAGGTAGGATCTCACCAGAGAAATGTAGAGGGGCAGAATAACCTCCCTCAACCTGCTGTTCACACTTCTTTTGATGCAGCCCAGGATACGGTTGGCCCTCTTGGGCTGCAAACACATGTTGCCAGCTCATGTTCAGCTTTTCATCCACCACTACCCCCAAGTTCTTCTCTGCAGAGCTGTTCTCAATTCCTTCATCCCTCAGCCTGTCTTGATACTGAGGACTGCCCTGACCCAGGTGCAGGACCTTGCACTTGGCCTTTTTGAACTTCATGAGGTTCACACAGGCCTACTTCTCAATCTTGTCTAGGTCTGGATTTTTTACTCTATTTGATTTACTAATTCCTGAGACTATGTTAGCAATAAATATATCATCTTATTTCAAGTTTTTTTTAGGTTTTAGTTTTTATAGCCATTTTAGTATGAAGTCTTGACTCTGAGTGACCACAAACAGGCTGATGCTCTTTTAGCAGCATTTGTCCTAGCTTTAGATCTCAAGCTCTCAAGTTTTCAGTGGCTGGAGGCAGAAAGTCCCGAAGTAATTGGCCACAGCTGAGTCATGTAACAGAAAGCAGAGGGTACTCTTAATGGGGAAGATAGTCCCTTCGGTTGCATCAAATGTGTCTTAAGGGCACATGCCCTTACTTGTTTCACATTTTACAGTATCATTTTCAGATCTGAAAGAGACTTTGAAGTGAGAAGTAAAGAGGTGAGTGATGGGTATCTAGCCTCTGCAGCAGGGAGGGAGGAATGCAGAAGCCAATTTCCTTGCACATGTCCTGTCAGAGCTCCCAGGGCAGAGCCTAACAAGAAAGAGGGCTTACTATGTATTTTTCTCTCAATAAACCAAGTCTAATAGCAACAAAATAACTTTGTTACTAGATTGTAAACTGAATCTGAATTAAGAAATCCAGAAGTAAATTGTCCTCTCAGATATGTGTGTTATGAGAGTCTCACCTCTTCCTTTTTTTTTTTTTTTTTCTCCTCGTCCTGGGGACATCACTAGGTATAACATGATCACAAGAAAGTGATGATGAAATAAATGTAATCAAATAATTGTAAAAGATATTTTATTTTGAAAGTAGTGAAACTAAATGAAGACTTAATTTTGTGCAATGCAAGCTATGTATTCAAAATTGGAAAACATTCTGGTTTTGAATTTGAGAGACTTCAGTGGAATATGGCTTCCAGATTGCAATACACTCTACTTTTTATTTACTTCAAATAATGTTTCCAAATGACCCATTGCACCTTGACATCTCAAAGATGGTGTGATTGCTAGACAAAAAGTTCTATAAAAAACTGTACATGTTGTCCAGCAGTGCTGAAGATTGAGATGGGTTTACTAAGGGAAGAACTATATAGGTGCTTTGATGATAGTCAGATGTTTAAAAGAATTATTTAAACAGATTCTTTAGATAGCAGTGTCTACTTCCCAATGAATTTCACTTAGTTGCTTCTGTAAACCCCATATATATATTCTGCATCTGTAGGCACTTTAAATAAAGACAGTTGAATAGCTCAAATCTGTTAAAACTATGGGCAGACTTCTGTTTTCCACTACTGGAAGAGAATCACATTTCTAAAGTTAGTCCTCAAATTAATAAGAATTTCAACACTGGAGACTGTTGTTCAATGGGAATATGAAAAGTGTTTGACATTTAGTCAGTGTGACATGTTGGAAACATCTGTATGTATTATTTTCACTAACATAATTAATTTTGTAAGAATTGTAACCACAGCTGCAGTACTTCCATCAACTTTCCTTTTTCTCCTTTCTTTTTCATCTCATTCAGAGATTAAACTATTAAACATTCCTGGCTGAATACCAATTCTAATACTTTGTAAAATTAACAAATCATAAATCAAAGTAAATAAAGCTGTTTCCTTGCAGGAACAGAAATTTGTTAATTTTCTAAGTGACAAACTCCTACAGGATAAGAAATATAAATTATAGTGCTTGGTGTTGTGTTTTGTTTTTAAATATATATACTATGCTTTTCTACTTTTTTTTAAGCTTACACAATAATACAGACTAAGAAGGAGTAAAGCCCCCACTGCTGATATTTCAATTCAAAAACAAGAATCCAAATCCTTTGAGTTTATTTAACAGAAGACTCATAAAACCAACACAATGGGAAACATATCTTCATATACAACCATCTGTTATGATGCCATTCCAGAACACAGAATGGGAGAATGGACGGTGTTTTTCTTTTCTAGCCTCAATTGGTATTAGCATTTGTTACTCTTGATATTATCTGACTCAATGCATGGAATAGGATTCCAAATGCATCATATAATGTTAAATCTGTGTGCAAAATATGCATGGCTTCATAATAAATATAAATCTTCACTCTGAAAAAGGTAGATATGACTGAACAATAAGATTAGTGAGAGTGCTAGTATGGTCTCAAGCCAATATTATTTATTCTTTTTTTAAGTGCCTATTCTTGTAATGAACCAATTAATATGAAATCCAGAAGCTTATAGCCTACAAAACCATATTCATACTTTAATGTTAAGTTTAAAGTCTAGAGAGTTTTTTTGTTATTAATCATTAAGGATGTCTGAAGATATAATTTCATATAAAACACAGAACACAGCTGGAACATTACCTGTGGCTCGTTGGTACTTGCATTTCGGTGAGGAAATGCTGTTTGTAAAGTTATTAATGAAAAGGTAGTGCATAAATTTGCAAGCAAGTGAGTATACCCAGCAAATACTTGTATGCTTCCCAGTAGGTTTTGGGATAATCTATTCAGGAAGTGAAAAAAGTATCAGCTAACTTTAGTGATGTAGTTAAATTAACTGAAGGGTGTAAAGGGTGAACTCATAAAGCAAGAGCACTTACTAGTTCATAAGTAAGCCAGTAACATTTTTTTGGAATACAAATATATAAAGCAATTAAAAGGTGATTAAATAGTTGTGACTTGAAAAAAATATTTTATTAGAAGGGTAGAAGGGTATTCATACAGATATGAATCACTCGCACTTAGATATGGAGTTGTAAATGGTTTACCAACTGAAAAAAAAGTGTGGAGGAGAGTCTAATGAGAGAAATAGCTTACAGAGAATATATAGAGACAGTGAGCGACCTTATTAACTCTATAAACTGCTATTGGATGCTTATACCCAGAAGAGGTTCTCTTTTTATTTGTTTTGTTTCTTCCTCTGCTATATTTTTCTAACGTATATTGAATGACTATTTACTGGTTTACCAAAAGATTCTATGGCACTATGAAATATTCTGGAGATTATTATTAATGACACTTAACTCTACAGTAACTTTTTATCTAACCCAGATCTTATAGCTTTGCTGCTCTTGTATTAACTAATTATTAGAAGACTGTAGATAAAAGTGACATAAAATCTGTAGCTTACTGAGACTAAAATAGGCCTTTCTCTCTCCTATGTGCCCTTAGAGATGCATTTAAATTAAAACCTAAATGAAAAATGGTTAAGAAAAAATGAAAGTGGAATACAGCAAGTTTTACCATCTTTGTTAGAGAAGATTGCAAAGTGTTTCAGGTTTAATATCTTCATACACTTAAATGTTTTGGTGATTTGATATCGAGGGGTTCCTTCTGATACACAAGATGAAATGTAAGCACTGCAATGGTTTGCAGAACAGAAGACTTTTCCTATCCTTTGCATTCTACAGTACAACTATATATTGTCCTAAATCTACAAGAATGAGCTGCTGTACTCTTGTACTCAGTGGTGATTTGACCAGATGCAAGGAGCTCTAGACTGGTCTGTCAGAAGACACTATTGATCACAGCACTGTCTAGCTGCTGATTTCAATGATTAACAACTTGAGAGGACTGTCTGAAACTGTTTGGTTTATTTTTGTAGTCTACCAAGAGTGATAAACAAAACTCAGCATTGAAAGATACTGATTGCAAAGAACAGTATTTCTGGGAGAGTTATATTATGTGTTCATAGTACAAAGCACAATATTTCTAATGCATTTATTTTACAGACTTGAAAAAGAATTTGACTTATTCTGCATCAGAATGTATATATAAGAGTTGACATTTTCATAAGGCTGTCGCTGATTGCATGGAAGCAACACACTCCATTCTAGCTAATATAATCTATTTTGGTAACAGACATTTGGGTCAATCTGTTCTCATACAAATTCTTAATAAACACATTCTTCCTCCCCCTCCATGCAGTCTGAATAGAAGGGAAAATGCGAAACAAATGGGCAAGCTAGAAGAATTACATATTTATATTTCTAAGAAATGTTGTTATTGTTTACTACTACATAGTCTGAGGACTATAAAAATAAATCTTACTTTTATTGTATTCTATGAACTTTTAGGATACAATTTCAAAACTGTATTTTCTGAGTCAAAGAATAAAAGCTGGTATTTCTGCTGGCAGATGGCTAAGCATGTAGTTATCCTGTCTGCATGTGCAAGCAATGGTTATTGCAGCCTCATTGCCTGTACCTTGCTTTCAAAATTTGGCCTTCATTTTATTTACAGGGCTATTTATTAAATAATATAAGAAGTTGATTGCACTGTGCCTCTTTTTCACAAGGATTATAGAATATAAATGAATTAGTGTTATGTTCTGAAGCCATTTTATCTTAGATTTAATATGAAGTACATGTAATTAAAATTAGAACTTGATTGCCAACTTCTGATCTACTCTAATGCTTATGTATTTAGTTATCTTAGAGAGCGCTAGCATCAAATTTTTCAATAATTGAAAAGTATTATTGCATTTAAAAGTGTTTAGCAAATACTGCACAGTTAAATTTAATAACATAACAAGTTTGACTAAGATCATTAAAAATCATTTGAGTCTAGTAAATTTCAAACCACTCAGACTGATCTGTGAGCTTGAAGAGTCAGTTTCACAAGCATCACCAAACAGCTTGTGTCATTCAGCACTTCATGAAATAAAAGATAATTAAATGCCTCCATGAAGGATTTGTCTCCATGACAGGAAACATTCCTTTCTAACCACCAAAAAATTACCCTGTAAGACATGATAAGCAGAGGGCAGAGAGAAATAGTTTCAGTGACTGGAGTCTGTAGTGTGTGTATTTATTTGGGTTTTTCTGGTTTGTTTTTTTGTTATTGTTGCTCAGATGGGTTTTTTTGGTTGGTTGGTTTGGTGTTTTGGTTTTTGGTTTTGTTTTTTTTGTAGAAAGTACCCTTATAGACAAAGCTGCTTTTTCCTGATGCTGGAAGAATTCCTCTTTTCTGGAGATCAAAGATTTTTTTTTTTTTTTTTTTTTAATGAATTCACAAGGAAAAAAACCCCTCAAGATCATATTAGATTCTGGGGAATGTGATGTCTATCCACTATGTGACTTTGAACTAAGAAACATGACTGACAATATCTGATCAGGAAAACTTCAAAATTAGAGAAGCTGTGTCAAGATGCTTCTCAGGAAAACCTTCCTGTATCAGAGCCCATTATCAGGTAGAAGTGCTTTATTCTTGATCAGAACCATTGGAAAAGGTCCAAATATATATATGTATGATGCTCAGTACTATTGTCATGGAACCTGTGTATTGCTAAGTCCTGATTTTAAGTCTTTAGGTAATAGAAACTCAGTTTGGGTCCTAGATTCATTCTGCCAAGAATATTCTTTTCTGAGATATTTTAATTAAAAGAAACTAGGACCTGAAATTTTGATGTCAGTGTGAAAGGGAAAAAAAAAACAAACAAAGAAACAAACAAAAAATCCCCACAACTTATTTTCCCCTGCATATTCTGCTTTGAATGATAGGATGGGATGAGAAAAAACAGGGGAGGAAGAGCTTTTCTAATGAGTAGTTTGACGAATCCTTTACACTGAAGTACTATTGATCTTTTTTGTTTGGGTTTGAGGTTTTTTTGGGTGACACCTTAAAGTTCTAGCATAGATCTATGTAAAAATCAGTGTCTTACACTGCATCATGGCAAAGGTGGTTCACTTCTGCATGGATCACTGATAAACAGATATCAAGGTAAAAAAGAATGTACAGGAACAAAACAGAAGGTGTCCAAGTTGTGATATAAGGTGCTGCTTTCATTTTCTGTGGTTTACCAGTGAAGGGAGGGGTCCATACTGTAGTTTCTGAGAAGCAGAGCTTCAAGAAGGCTCTGTAGCCCTCCTGAGTCACTGAAGACAGAAGTGCTTCATCACTGCCTTTTAATTCTGCTTTGTTTTTTGCTACTGGTTTTGTCAATGCTGATTTACTTTTTGTAGCATTTTATAATATATAATCCAAAGTATTGAAAAAAGTGGAAATGCAGCAGTGATTTTTGTGCATTTCTTTCCCCTGCATGCAGCCTGTGTCGGTGTCTTTGTTGGTTACCTTGGAAACTATCGTGGGGTGAAATTTGATTGGCTGCATTCTCCAATTGATTATTAAAGTCGTGGGCAGTTTCAAGTGGCAGACATCTCATAGGTTGCACAAAGTGAGTAGCACTAAATGGTTCGCAATTTGATTCTTTTATTTTGAAGTAAGCCACATAAAGAGGTACATCTGTAATGCATTGAAAGTTTGATTGGAATGAGTTGAATTTTTCATCTTTTTTGAAGCTATAGTGTCTCTTGGGTTTTCCTTCCCTTTATCCACCTGCCATATGCACTTTTAACTCTTAATTTCAAGTCTAGAGCTATTCCTTGCTTTTTTCCTGATGATATCTGCTATGGGACATGCTTCTGTCACATCCCTTCTAAGAGGAAGAAGCAAAATGACCCACAAAACCCTAAACAAAAAAGGCCCCCAAACAATCCCATAACCCCATACTGAAAACAGGATAGGTCTTTGTAAAAAACAAAGTACTGTTACAAAATATAATCATATTTTATATTTTCAGAGGAATAGGAGCAGTTCACATCCTTTGAGCTGCTTGTATTCTTCCCCTTTTTTATGTTTTAAGAATTTTTGCCAAAATCCTTTTAATAGCTTGTCTGCACATTGACTTAATGAATACTGATAAGCTACACAGTGATGCATTCAATATCCTTGATAGTGCTTTGCTTACATTTTTTTCAATAGTATAGGAACACATTTTTTGTTTTCAACCAAAAATTCACTGGTGACTAAGGCCTCCTTATGTCAAATTGTCTCAGTTACTTTTGAAAAGGCAAATTTTATGGCATAAAGCAAAACACACTGTCTTAATAAATCCTTTAGAAAATCATGGATGATAATGTGGTTCCCCTATACTGCAGTATCTAATGTTACTTGACCATCATTGTCTGTCATAGTGAAGAGTTTATATCACACTGTGAAGAGCTAATGTCACAGATTTACTTCAGGATGCTTATATGATGGTATTAGGAGGAAAGAATGACTGTAAATTAAAATTACTATACCATTTAGAGATATACTTACCACCTTTATTTTGCAGCTCCTACTTTCTTAGAAATAGTGTTTCATTTTCATTCTTGAATGACTCCAATACTTTTTTCACAATTGTAGACAGTTTTTCAATTCAGAAAAGAATGTATAGCTAAAGTACATCTTCACTTCTGTGTTCAACCCTGATATAGTAATTAACTGCAATGTAACAGGTTGCCCAAGGAGGTTTTTCAGTCTCCACCTTTGTAAGTTTTCAAGACCTGACTGAATAAAGCCCTCAGTGATCCTCTCTGACATCAGAGCTCAGCCTGATTCTAGCAGGAGATTGGACTAAATGACCACAAAAGAGGTGGATTCCAGACTTGAATTATCCTATGCTGTGAACCATCTCTATAATAACTGTGTGTTATTTCCAGTTAGTGTTTGTCTGGCTGTTTATCTAGCTTTCACCTATTAGTTCCCATTACTCCTTGTCCTGTTAAAGAACTCTTGTACTTAGTGCCCCTCTCATTATGTATGAATAACTAAATATAACAAGCAAGCTACCTCTCAGTCTATTTCAAGACAAGCAGCTAGACAGACACTTAATCTGTCTATGCTGCAAGTCATCTGCTCCATTTTGCCTTGGACAGCATAGAGTAAAAATATTTCAGCTTTTTTGTAATGCATATATTGAAGCTGGATGCAGAATTTTCCTTTTGAAGTTTTCAGTGGTGTCTGAAGAAGTCTCCCCTTGCTTCCTAGTTCAAGTTGGTCAAAAATATTCTGAGCAAAGCTGTGCATCAGGAATATTCTGATCACGTAATCTTCTAAGAAAATTTTTATTATTATTATTTATTTTGTGAAAAAGGGATCTGAAGCAAACTCCTGTCTTGTTTCTTACAAGTTTGCTCACCAGTTGGTCCATTAGATGTTAAGCATGGACAGTCAGCTCAGATATCTGCAGGGCTTCTCCAAACTCTCAGCTTCACTGCAGCTATATCACTCATTCTTTCAAAGCAGAAAACCCCAGGAATTCAAGGGCTAACTGTCCAGAGCAATCAGCTACCTTTTTCTGCATGGATAGAATACACTACTGAATTGTACTCATTTTTTATGCCCTGCAAAAATTAAGTTTATTATGTGTAGGTAATTGCCTTCATCAACCAAATTTGTAATCTTCTGAAAGAATAAAATTAAGGGTTTTTTTACAGACCAATTTTCTCTAAAATAATATAGCTGGGAATTAAGTATTTTTCTGTACTTTAATTTGTCAGGCTGTTGCAGCAGCTTTCTGTTATTTTGCCAAGAATTGAAGTTGGGCATCTCTCCTGTGGTTACCTCATTCATGCCTCTTGGCACTTTTAATATGGGCACAACATTGTCTCTCTTCTAATCTTCTGGAGTTTCTTCAGTTTACCATGATTTATTAGAAAATTAATGCTAGCAGACAAGAGATTTCCTCTGTCTCCCCTCCATTAGTACTCTTTGGGAGTTTTTTGTTTGTGGCTTTGTTTTTTTTTCTTCTAGGCTTTCTGACTTTTATGATGTTCATCCTTGGTAAGATTTCCTTAGCATCCTTCCTAATAATTCATTAGCAACAAATTTTGTCATCTATCTCTCAACACCTGCAACACTTTACCCTGTTGGTTTTTTTTATGTAAAGCATTACAGTTTGTACTTTTTTTAATTGCATGCCTAATTGTTATGCAATGATATAACTTAGTATTGTATATATAAACTACAGCTGGTCTTTAGAAACCTTTGATTTTTTTCAATCTTATTTTTCTTGCAGGCCAAGGGATTTCTTATTTTGAGGGGAAAAGACCCTTCTTAAGTGCTGAAGATGGGGAGTGATGCCTGTTCATGTTGAAAGAAATTGGTCAGGATGATTAGTCTCTAAATGACCACCAAAGTCCAGAATACCATCAGCTGCAGTCTTTTCTGTGTTTTGAAAACTTAAAAACATTTTTTTACTCTGGCTGCACAAAATGATTGGCCAGTCTTTTATAAAGAAGTTCTGTGAACACGCTGCGAAGCCCATATATTTCAGATGCGTGTTGAAGAAATAGTTCTTCCTGTTCTGTAGGCTGATTCAGGGATGAGCCTTCCTAGGCTTGTTAGAGCATGAAATATGCATTTGTAACTATGACGCTGAGGTTCTTGGACCTCTGAAAAAAGTGATGAATTTCCATCTGCTTACTAATTTAAAAGGATTATAATCAGTGATTTCAATTCCAGTAATCACCAGCATCAATAATATCAATCATACCTGTATTAGTTTCTCATCAGTGAGAATTTCCAATTTATCATTCATGTTACCCAGTCTTTACCATGGACATATAAACAAATTAAACATTCTTTCTGTTATTCTTCATTTATATTTGACACCTTAATATCTCAGTTACTGTTATGGTACATAATAGTTAATTGATTATTTTCTAGTTCTATATTCAGAAAGTTAGCCTCTTTAAAAATAAAGATACAGGCTGCTCCATTCTGTATTTATTTCTCATGGAAATTTTATGCAATATTATACAAATTAATATATTTAGCTTCATAGCAGCTATCTAACAAATGGTTTCCTTCAATTGTAAGGGCTATAAAAAATACTGTTTGCGCTTCCTCTCTCCCGCCCCCCCCACTCTTAAGATCTGCCTGGAAATAATCTTCCTATATGTTAAACTTGGAAAACTGAACAAATACTTTACTTGGTTCACAGTATTATCTTTATAACCTCTGTTTTCTTAATTTCTAATTTGCTTAAGTCCTGATGCTTGTGGAGAATTCCCTAGTGGTATCAGGGACCTGGAATGTTGCTTAGTACTTTCTCCGATGGATACTTAAATGTTTAAAGTCAGATTCTGACACAGAGTAGCACCCTCAGGTGTCATTAGTTTGACAGGAAGTCTTAGCATACTGTATGGCATGAACTGCTGCTGCTTGGTTTGCTAGTATCGAGCTGTTCTGTTAATTCTACTTCCTGGCCCCTTAACAATCTCTAGACTTGCCTTCTCCAATGCTTCTTATTCTCTTGCTTTGGCTTTTCTCCATAAAATGTTGTTCCCATTGTTCTCTGTTTATAAGATTTTGTGGTGCCACTAACTGTGCCACTGTTGTAGGCAGGGCCGGGCATACCCTAGTTGAACTGCCTGATCTATATTCTGTGGCAACTCATTTGGGCCCAATTTGTAAAGCTGTTTGGGCTCTTAACTCATTTTGAAATCAATGGGATTTGGACATCAAGAATTTTTTTTAAAAGTTGTATGCCTAAATATAGTTCAAAACATGCTTCCTTTGTTTCAGTACCTTATTCATACTTCAGACTTACTTTTGAATCACAGAAGGTTAAGCGCTAGAGATTTGAGAAGCACTGAAACAGTGCCATGCTGCTGTGCCATGCAGCTCTCGAACAGCATGCTTGTTTGCCAAATGATTCCACAGGATAATAGGTGCTGCTTGTAGCAGCAAATCCCAATGGCTATGTGCGAAGCCGTGAAGATGCAAAAATACTTAATAGATGTTATTTTCAACATACACTTAGACTGGGAAATTCTCACGTGACATCTCACCAGTTGGCAAAAATGAGCTGACTTAGGAATAGTGCTAACTGGCAGGTTATGCCTGACTTCAGTTGTCATCTCCCCATTAAGTCAGCTGTAAAATTCTCAGCCTGATCATACTTGCATCAGTTAATATTTGCATCCTAGGAAACATCCCTGTGACAAACTGGTAGATACAGAGCAGCTGTAACAGCTGCTGGTGGTTACAAAAACCAACCACAACAAAAAAACAAACTGAAAAAAAACCCCACCCTCAAACCAATGAATGTGTGTCAATGTTTTGACTGCTTACAGGCCCAGTTCAATAAAACTAAATCTTTGTCTGGATTTAGGTAAGAAAAGGCAGGCATGCTTCTTGTAGTCCAAACTTGATGATAGGCATTGTTACAGTACAAACATATGGTGACTGTCTTCATATAGGAATATTTTTTCAAGATGAAATAGGTGAATCAAATTGGACATACTGTTTATTGTCTATGGGGATTCTGAGATGAGGCATGTTTTTATCTATCTTTTACCTGAAATTAGGCAAGTTCATTTACTCTGTCATACTAATTGAAATATATTTCAGAACTGAAATAGTTCTGCTTGCTATTAATTTCTTATCTTTCTGATAAGTAAGCCAGCCTGAAGGCTGCTTTCAGTTTATTGTATCATCTTCTCTGTACTATATATATGGTTCTGGAAAGAGTATTCTCTTTGCAATAGAAGAAAAATCCATCCCTTTAGACTTTCCAGAGGTAACTTTGTTTGGTACTGCTTTGATTAATTACTATTATTCATACTCTCAGGCAAGCAATATTGATCAGGCTGTTGTGTCTGGTTTTTATTTTTTGGTATTGTTTTGTGGCTTTTTATTTTCCTGAAAACACACACATTTGCTAGATTGATGGTCAGAAGAATATTTAATTCAAATTGTATAAATACTTCTTGAATATCCTATTAAAATCTGTTAAAATAAATGCAGAAACTTGCTGATAGAATGCGCAAAGGATACTCGCCTTCCCCCGCTTTTCTTTCCAAAATTAGATTAGTAATAATCTACAATGGCTTAAAATTCATAGAACTAGTTGTGCTTAAGAAATGACATTAGATATTTTAAGTTGAAACTTGTAACTTACAGTAATGTGTAGGCATTGTTTTGTAGGAAGTAGAAAGGCTATGCAATTCAAACTTCTCAAAGTTAAGGATATCCTGACTGAAACTGGTCTGATGTTGGGTGCTGAGGTGTGGTTTGAGGACTCAGGCATGGTCAAGCAGTACACAGTGAGGAAATTCAGAAACTTCCTTCAGTCCATTGATACAAATTCCTGGAGCTCACTGAAAGATCCCATCTGCAGATATTGCTTTGTATCTTGGTCCCTTTCTGCCCTTTTAGGAAGGAGGCAACAGAAAAGTGAAGGCAGGCAATGACCAGTTGTTCGAATTTGAATTCATTGCCCCCTTTATAAGTTTAATAAAAATTCCTCCAAAAGCTCTCTTGTTTGCCTACTAAATCTTCTATCTGGTCTAGCTAATAAAGGTTTTTCTAAAGCAAAAGGTAACTTGGCCAAATACATTTAACACACTGACTTTTTACTTCAGAATTTGATGAAGTTTGGGTTTTGTGGTATGCCTATTTGGAATTTCATATTATCACTACTATTGAATCTGATCATTCTCCGAAGCATTGGATAGTCTTCATCATAAAAAAATACACTAAAGTGCAAAGTTCCAATGGAAGATGGATTTATTTATGGGGGGTTTTTTTGTCTTGTGCTTGATAAGAAACTGTTAGCAGATTTAACCTTGGGTGCTGGAGATGAAGCCTGATGTACTGCATTGAATATTCACAAATAATTGTCAAATGCATTTTATTTGTGATAGGATCAAAGCCAGAGAGTGGTGCTTAATGGGGCAGA
>NW_010289435.1:0-1179 GCF_000700745.2 Antrostomus carolinensis
CCTCCTGGCCACGCTGCTGCTGGGCGCGGGGCACCTGGCAGCCAGGTGAGCCTGGGGACACGGGGGACACCGGGGGGACACTGAGGGGACAGCGGGGGACACTGGGGACTGAGCCTCTGTCCCCACAGGGACTACATCCGCCATGAGCTGGAGCTGGGGTTCGAGGGGACCGTGCTCAGTGACACCGCGGCGCTCGGCCGCTTCGCCACCGCCCTGGCAGGTGAGCTGGGGGTGACACCGTGGTGGCACGTGGCACAACACGCATTGTCCCCACTGCTTGGCGTGTTCAGTGACAGTGGCATGTGGCTGAGCTGGGGTGTCCCCATTGCTCGGTGTGTTGGGTGACAATGGCACACAGCTGAGCTGGATTGTCCCCAGTGCTTGTCACTTCGGGTGACCATGGCACACAGCTGAGCCTGATTGTCCCCACCACTCTGTGTTGGGTGACAGTGGCACGTGGCTGAGCTGGTGCTGGGTGACAATGACACAGCTGAGACAGATTGTCCCCATCTCTTGGCATGTTTGGTGACAATGACACATGGTGGAGCCGGATTGTCCCCACCACTCAGTGTGTTGGGTGACAACAGCACACAGCTGAGCTGGATTGTCCCCAGCATTTGGTGTGTTGGGTGACAATGACACAGCTGAGCCAGAGTTGGGTGACAATGGCACATGGTGGAGCAGGTTGTCCCCACTTCTTGGCATGTTTGGTGACAGTGGCACATGGTAGAGCCAGATTGTCCCCACCACTCTGTGTTGGGTGACAATGGCATGTGGCTGGGCCAAGTTGGGTGACAATGACACACAACTGAGCTGGATTGTCCCCAGCATTTGGTGTTGGGTGACAATGACACATGGCTGAGCTGGATTGTCCCCAGCTCCCCACTGCTCAGTGTGTTGGGTGACAATGGCACGTGGCTGAGGTGGAGCTGGGTGACAATGACACAGCTGAGCTGGGTTGTCCCCACCTCTTGGCACGTTTGGTGACAATGACACATGGTGGAGCCAGATTGTCCCCACTGCTCAGTGTGTTGGGTGACAGTGACACAGCTGAGCTGGAGCTGGGTGACAGCTGGGTGACAGATGATGACACAGCTGAGCTGGGTTGTCCCCACCTCTTGGCATGTTTGGTGACACCGGCGCATGGTTGAGCTGGATTGTCCCCACTGCTTGTCACTT
>NW_010289436.1:0-10037 GCF_000700745.2 Antrostomus carolinensis
TGCTGCTGACCCACCCACCCAGCCGCTCTCACTAAACCTCCCACCTTGCAAAGCAACACTTTTCTCAGAAACAATCCTTCCAGTGTCAGGCACCGTTGTGATTCTAACACAGGAAACAGCTCAGAACAAAACTGAAGGTTTCCAATGTTTTTGTTTGTTTGTTTTGTTCACCACCAAGCACGGGGCTGTAATAGTTCTCATAAGATTGGTCAGAAGCTGCTAAAAGAATGCATTTTTTTTTCCTATTAAAAAAACCCCCAAAACACTACATTTTAGTACTTATATTTGATCCAGAGATAAGACACCCAGTTCTTTTTATGAATCCGAGGAGTTAGTGAAGCAATAGCTTGTTGAGCTACCTGACAGCGCTGCACTGATCAAAATCCTTTAACTTCCATGTCGAGTACCCTCCTGAGGAAGCTGGTGTTCCATATCTGCTCTTGGCAGAGGTACAGCAACCCTGCTCAGAGACTAAGTTGGGGAAAAAGAGAATTTATTTTCAGAAGAAGCACTGTGATGCTATTTCCACTATTCTGCCAGTTGTCACCAGAAGCAGGACCAGAGCATCCAAGCAATGAAACACACCCAGAACTACCATTTTCCACCGAGGCCCCAAGCTTATTTAAGGTGCTATAAAAATAATAAATACCAACCCCAACCTGTTTGCTGGGTAACTCAGAAAAGCTGGTACAGACCAATGCTTTTGTGCTGCTATTCACAAGGGAGGTATGCAAGACCTAACTGCCCAATAAATATCAACTTATGACATCTTCACCATCTTTTAAAAATGTATTGAAAAATAAACACCAAAAATACTCTGTGTTTCTGGTCTGTGAGGAAATATATAGGATGACTCATAAGCAAGGAACTCTTACAAAGAAAACCATTACTGATTCCCACGTCAATGCCCACGCCGCATCCCTCTGGAGCATCCCATTCCATCTGTGGAGCCCCTAAGGAGCAGCAGCAAAGCACCCACGCCCCTTTGTCTGCACACACAGTGCCCTTTCACTGAATCACAGAATTGCAGTGGCTGGAAAAGACCTTTAAGATCATCGAGTCCAACCATAAACCCAACATGACCAATTCCACCTCTAAACCACGTCTCTGAGCACCTTGACTGCCCGTCTTTTAAATCCCACCAGGGAAGGTGACTCCACCACCTCCTTGGGCATCCTGTTCCAGTGCTTTCCTAACACCCCAAGTCCAAGAACTCTTAACTAGAAGTTTATTCCTATGCTTGCCATTGCTCATGACAGGGGGGTTGGAACAACTGGATGATCTTTAAGGTCCCTTCCAACCCAAACCATTCTATGAGTCTATGATAAATGAGAATAATTTTCTCTACTTCCATTTCAAATCCACAGGTCTGCTACTTCAACTTACCTATCAGCAACTGAAATTCAGGAAATATAATAGAATCAGAGACTGGTTTGGATTGGAAGGGACCTTAAAGCTCATCCAGTTCCAGCCCCCCTGCCATCAGCAGGGACACCTTCCACTAGACCAGGTTCCTCAAGCCTCATCCAACCTGGTCGAGAACACTTCCAGGGAGGAGCAGCCACAGCTTCTCTGGCCAACCTGGGACACTGTCTCACCACCCTCACACCAAAGAATTTCTTCCTCACATCTCAGCTCCATCTCCCCTCTGCCACTTTCAAGCCATCACCCCTTGTTCTGTCACTCTCTGCCCTTGGCCAAAGTCCCTCCCCAGCCTTCCTGGAGCCCCTTCAGGTACTGGGAGGCCACTAGAAGGTCTCCCTGGAGCCTTCTTTTCTCCAGGCTGAACAGCCCCAACTCTCTCAGCCTGTCCTCACAGCAGAGCTGCTCCAACCCTTGGATCCTGCCTTGGATCCTTAGAGCCTGCCTACAATTCTTCCACTACAGTGACTGCTCTGCAGGGTGGGTTGGG
The DNA here is from genome assembly GCF_000700745.2 of Antrostomus carolinensis. Taxonomy (NCBI): domain Eukaryota; kingdom Metazoa; phylum Chordata; class Aves; order Caprimulgiformes; family Caprimulgidae; genus Antrostomus; species Antrostomus carolinensis. The sequence goes on from NW_010289436.1 coordinate 1,913, forward strand.
TGTTCCCTACCCTGCATTTGGGACCCAGTACCACGCTGGTTGTCCCCAGCAGCCCAAGGTAACACCAGCACCAGCACTGGTGCTTATGCAGCACCTGCATCCAACCATGTTTAATAAGCATCTGGAATATCTCCACTATAGAAACACCCTCTCTTAAATGATGCTAAACTCCCTCACTAAAGTGCAGAGGTCATGTAGGTCAACAAGAGTGACAATTTTTACCTTTTCATCTCAAATTTGCTAGACGTTATGGGCTCTCCCAGCTGCAGCAAGTCAGTGTGCAATAATGTCCTTGCCCATTAGCAGCATCTGGGCATCAAGGATCTTAAGTGAAGACTGGAAACCTTAAACTCAGTTAATCAGAACAATTATTTACATTCTCAGCTGTAATTCAAAAATATATGGACAGGCTCAAAGAAGTTCATTTGCCTTCTCTAATTAATCTGCTCCAAAGCTGTGCACTTCAGGCAGAAAGCTGAAGGCTGAAGTCTTTATGCATCAAGAAGCACACAGATAATTCTTCTTCTGTAACTTCTTCAGTCTAATGTTGGATGGCTTCTCATTTTTTTTTCTTCTGAATGAAAATATAAATTTAATTACTGGAACATTATTAAACTTTTTTTTTCCCTATCTGAAAAAAGCCAGTATCATCATCTGAGCATCCCAGCTGCCAATGACAACAGCCTTAGGCTCTGATCTGCCAGAACTCAACCACTTGGCAGCTAATCAGAAATGAAGCTGAGTAGTAAAACCCAAGCTAGATAGTATGTTATAGTTATTATATTTGCAAAAATTAGGGTTGTGACCCCTGGTATCTGTGAGCAGTTCCTAGTGTTTGCCTGATGGAGTACAGCCAAAGTTCATGATTTCTTATGCAAGTAAATGGAAAATTGTCCTTAAAAGAGGGCTGATGGCTGCATTGTTCTTCCTTTGTCTCCTTGAAGTGACATGACAAAACTTCTGTCCCCAAATATACCCCCCCTTCTCCAGCCATCTGCATGATGGCAGGATGCCCTGTGACAGTCCAAGCCTCTGCCTTACACAGTCCCCTGCTCCTTTCCACTCAATTCACACTTAAAGGAGAAAAAAACCCCATAGTTACTCTGCCTCCAAGATACCTCTCTTCGTCCTTGATGGTTGAAAAAGTCTTTGCAGGCAGTACAATTTGCTGAAATTATTATTTAATTTGATTTCCATCTTCACAAATATTTTATTACCAGCCTCCTACAGCTTGTGCCCTGTATGACAAACGGTTCTTCACGCTCAGGGAAGGAGCAGGCAGTGACAGAATCCCCAGCTGATATTGGAAATTTTTTTTGCATTGTAATTTTGCAGAAGAAACAAGACCTTTTTGCAAATGCACCCATCGCTGCTCTGCTCCCTCCTTTCCAGCCTCCCCTACCTCCCCGATCACCACAACTTCTCCAAAGAAGAAACCAGTGGCCACAGCAAGCACAGGAAGCCAGTTCCTGTGTAAGAAAAATAAAATACACAGCAGAGGGTATATTTGCAGCCTCTTTAGTTCATTAGAGATGCTACTTATAAAGGTGAGAACATCAGAAAAGAAATTAAAAATCACTCATCATAGTCTAGCAAAATTATTGACAGTATCTCACGAGTCCAGAAAAATGTGTCTCTACCTCGTGCTTCTAGGTCTTAAAGAAATTGGAACTGCTACAGCGAGAGAATCATCCCCTCTGAAACATCCCTACCAAAAAATTAATGAAAATTAGGGATAATATTCAGCCTAGAGTGGTGCATTTTAAAGCTGTTCTACACCTTCATGCTAAGTCCATCTTACTAATATATGAACATCCAAGACAATGATAAATTGCAAGACTGTTATAGAAACTGTGTAATAAATAAAGCATAAGGCAAGAAAAGTCCATGCAAATTAATTGGATCCTGTAATCTTAAAAGACTCCAAACCCCAACTGATTCAGAGGACTAAGATTAAGATCACTTTCATTTAAAAACCTCCCTGTAATGGAATAGTTCTCCGTTAAACATGTATTTAGGTCAGTGGCTTCCCCGCCTTCTCTAAAAACTGTGCTACTTACCTAAAATACAGGAATCTCTGCGGCGGAGCTGCTGCATCTTTTGAGAAAACTTATCATTAGATCAGGCAATCAAGGTCATATTATTTATTGTGTTCTGACTGCTACGCTAAATAATTGCAGCAGGATTTTTCTCTCTTCAATGCCACCTAAATATATATAGCAACCTTCATACAGAAATAGGTTTTTTGGTCAACTGTGATATTTTTTGGTCAACAGTCATATTTATTGTGAACTAAGAATACCGCAACTTCTGTAGCAAGGTTTTTCTTGAAAACCCTGTTGATGGCAGGGGGGTTGGAACTAGATGATCTTTAAGGTCCCTTCCAACCCAAACCATTCTATGATTCTATGTTAGTCACTAACAATGTATTTATGGGGCAAATTTTGTGTTGGTGAGATGTGATTAGGTGGCAGAGACCTCACAGCTATCAAAGTCCCACCTTACACTGCTTTAGCAAGGGCAAACTGTCTTCTCATAAACATCCAAGGTAACTACAGAACCTTCACGAGGCTCATATTGTCTGAATTTTCAGAAAAGAACATCCTTCATCTATTTTATTTTCCCAAAATGTTGATTGCTATCTTATCTCTTACTTTTCAGTGTTTCAGTTTACTATGCTGTGCATCCATAGAGAAGAAAATTGTTCAAATTGCTCTTCCTGACTTTCTTGGGAATAGATTCATGCATTTCAGACAATCATAAGCATTGACAGTATAGCCAACCTATAGCACTTATGGACATTCCAACATTTCCACTCATTGTTGTGCCACTAGCATCTTACAGCACTGCCATAGGATCATTCAAGCCATGACACATCAAGAAAATAAAAGAAGTTGTCTGGGAGACATAGAAAGTTTCCCCTGGACAACAGCAGATCTTGCAGCTTATAACCACTGGCCTTCCCACAGGTTCTACTTCCTCCAACTCAAATGCTGAAGGAGCATACTGCACGTGTAAGTGCTGCTTGCAGGTTTGAAATAGCACTGAAAAATCAATTTGAGTTCTTTACAAAGAGCAAAGTCATTAAGCCATAATGAATATTTGCATCCATACAGTCAAACATTAAATGCCAACCATTTTTGCAAGAGGTCCTGTTTAAAAAAAACTAGGTTTAAGATGCTAATGCACAACACGGGGCTAAAGCCAAGTATGTATAATGTCAGTCGACCAAAGGGCAGCTTTCAAAAGTTAGATCCTAAAGCAGATTTAAACATGCAGTGGCATCCCTCCCGCTGCCTTCCTGCAGGAAGGATTCCTGCCCAGGAGCTGGACTTGGCACATCTCTGTTGAACTTCACCAGGTTCCTGCTGGTCCATGTCTCCAGCAGGTCCCAGTCCCTCTGGACAGCAGCACAACCATCAGGTCTATCACCTCCCTGCCAGTTGGGTGTTGTTTGCAAACTGGGCAAGGGTGTGCCCTGGCTATTGCCCAACCTCGATCATGCAGCATTTTAGTCGTCTTGGAGAATCATAGAATGGTTTGGATTGGAAGGGCCCTTAAAGCTCATCCAGTTCCACCCCCCCTGCCATCAGCAGGGACACCTTCCACTAGACCAGGTTGCTCAAAGCCTCATCCAGCCTGGCTGAGAACACTTCTAGGGAGGAGCAGCCACAGCTTCTCTGGCCAACCTGGGACACTGTCTCACCACCCTCACAGTGAAGAACTTCTTCCTAATATCTCATCTAAACCTCCCCTCTTTCAGCTTAAACTCATTTCCCCTTGTTTTGTCATTAACTGCCCTTATGAAAAGTCCCTCCCCAGCCTTCCTGGAGCCCCTTCAGGTACTGGGAGGCCACTAGAAGATCTCCCCGGAGCCTTCTCTTCTCCAGGCTGAACAGCCCCAACTCTCTCAGTCTGTCCTCACAGCAGAGCTGCTCCAGCCCTCGGAACAAGAACAGTACATAAAATTTATGTCGAGCCTCCATGTCTACAAATTACTTCCATTGCTGCCTACACACTCAGCAGTCATAGTCACCAACTCAAACTTGGGCGGGAGAGGGAGCTTTCCTTGCCCCAAAAAAGAGGAGAGAATTATAGATGAAATATCATCACTATATCTAGAAAATAAGCTCTTTTCACTGCAGTCATAATTATGCGAGTGTCGTAACATTTTGAGCTTCCTTGGATAAATAAGTATTATCTGCAGATTAAAAAAACCAACAAAAAACAAAAAAAAACCCCAAAACATTGAAGGTGGCACATTCTCACTTACATTTACAGCTGCATCGAAGAGTATAGCTGAAAAAAACCCTTCCCAGGAAAAACCGGCACAAGGATTTGGTGCCAGTCACTGCTCTCACCCCTGGGCTGTACCACCCCTGTATCCCTGACACTCCTCAATCCACACATTCCCTAACTCCCACCTTTTACTATTCCTAGCCCCAGTAACTTTTTGTTATTGTTGCTGTTGGTTTGTTTGCATTATTAAAGAGAAGAAGTATGTTTTTCTCATCGGAGATGAGCAGAATGAAGGTTGGAAGATGCTGGCTGGCCTCCTTTGATGTGAGAGGTTTACACTTGACCTTCTATTTTCCTTCCCGGATATTTATATCCTGTTGGCTCAGAAAACTGCACAACAGTACGATACACATAATGACCTGCTAAAGTCAAGCTTAGATCCTTCTCCTAAAACTCTGTCCATGGCACTTGGTTCTAACACTTTTTCTTCACCAGTAACTACAGTGATAAAGGATAAGCCTTCAGTGTGGCTCTCTTGGCGTTGGAGCTAGCTAAATATACAATTCCAAGCAAAATTTATCACTTCAATAATTCTAAGATATTGCCTCGGAAGGCAAGGATTAGCATTTCAAATACACGAACAAAATTAATCACAAAGAAATTAAGAAACCCTGAAACACAACAGCTGCAAAACGTAGTGCACCAGTGTCCTGAACTGCAATGTGATCAACTCAACTTCACTGGGACCCCTGAAAAAGGAGAATGTTCATGTGTCATTTCTAAAATGCATATATGGATCTGAAAGTACAGCTTTATGGCTCATTTCTTCATCAAAATGAAAACTACCTGGAAAACAATGAGTTTTATTTATTTATTTATATATAAATTGAAAACAATTTATATATAAATAGCTGTCAGAATACTTTTGTGATGCGTCAACACTAATTTCTAAGACTTTTCAGGATTTTTATTTCGTTATAATTATTTTTATTATTATTTCGTTATTATTATTTCGCCTATAATCTTTAATTCCTTTTAATCAACATGAAATATATGGTTTATCTGAAAGTATGCCAATTTTTCTTTGGTAATAAGGTGGTATCGTATGTATGAGAAAAGGAAGGCACCAAAAAAAGTTGGGGAAAAAGTAAAAGGAATACATTTTAAATGAGGATAAAAACTTGGATCCAGGCAACCTGTTGCTTTCCAAGGAAGGTGAATCTGTGTGGCTATCTGCAGATAACTGGAATGGGAAACACTGGAATATTCATTTGCACTGCAGAATAGCTCTGCAGCCCGTGCTGAAGTGAGACTGGAGAGTAAATATACCATACAAAAATCATTTTAATTGTGACCACATTTTAAATTAGTTCATTACATCATTTTAATTACAAATAACTTCAGAAAAATGGCAGCTGTGTGGAATTTCTGAATGTATCTCTTGGAATGCACTTAGATATACCCCAAAATAGGGATTCCCTGTATACAGCATGTACATCTGCTTAGGGGAAAGACTCTATCACGTTGTGGAAAGCAGCCTAACACATGTACACTCCTGACAATGGAAACAATAAGCCTAGAATACTTTCCTATTCCATTCTTGTTAACCAAAGGACTACGATCCATTCCCATCACTGTGGTTTTCTAACCACTTAAGCTAATACAGCCCATAGATATATATTGAAATTCTTCAAGCAAACCCAGCAAAATCCTTGAAACTTAAGCCAAAAGCATTAAAATTATTTGTAAGTGTTCTTTGGGGCTGCTTTAGATGCATATTTTTTTTTGTGGGGGGTGTCCCTGTTGATGGCAGGGGAGTTGGAACTGGATGAGCTTTAAGGTCCCTTCCAACCAAACCATTCTATGATTCTATGATATATATATATAGTCAAGTATTTATATAGTCTCATCAGTCATGCTATAATCTAGAATAATTCTGAGGCCTCAACTGCACATTCACAGCGTTCTCCAAAATATTCCAGATCATCTGAAAATGTTCCTTTTTGATGTTAACTTGGGAACAGTTCTTTGAAATGATGGTTGGAAGAAGGTTGGAATATAACTTCGAACACTCGAGTAAAGTCTATTATCTGCCACTAATACACATGTCAAATGTCCTTGGAGACTTGTCCAGACTCAGCACAACCCAAGATTACACTAATAATTTAAAAATTTGCTTTTAGAAGTGTGGCCAGAGATTCTTCACCATCTCTTAATGATAGGGAACTACACTAGACTGCAAATGGGAACACTGGGCAGGGTTAAACTAGATTGATTTTTGATTTAAAAAGGAAAAGGTGTTAATTTTTTTGGTATTACTTGCCCAATTAACATCCAAGGCTGAATCTCTTCAGCTAAGCATGAGATCCACAAATTACCTATCATTCAGTCAAACCACTGCTTTATCAAACCTGAGAACTTCCAATTCTGTATTTTTAAATATTTTTTGTTTTATTTAAGTGACTTTACGTTGCAATGAAGGCAACTTAATACCTGTTTTTAAGATCATTAAGCAATGATAATTACTAAAATAACAGGTTTGAATGATCAAAATTATATATATCCAATACTCATCCTATCTACACATCCAAGGAAAAAAAAAAATCCACTTTCTCAGGAAGGAAATGGCTTATAGAGCTGATCCATCCCCCTGTCAACTTTCTGCCATGTATAAACAAACAGAGGAAAACCATCCCAGACTTCACATGTTAATAATGGGAGGAAAGGGGTAGAGGTCAGTCTTTATTGCCAATTCCAAGTTCTCCACCTTAGGAAAGGCAGATTTAATGTACCAAAATATATTTCTCGGGAATAACAGAATACATATAGAATAAATATAGAATATTATAGAATAAATAAACAAATATTATAGAATACATAGAGAATAAATATAGAATAACTAAGATTACACTTACAAAAAAAAGTTAATGTTTTTCTGAGTAATGATTGCTCCTTATCTTCTTGGAATTCATAATAAATCTTGGAAACTCTATTTATACACTACAGTGGAAGCAGTACTTCCCAAATTACATAGAGGGCTCAAAATATTTCAGCAAGTTCCCTCAAAGTCTAAAGTTTCTATGAGAAAAGTAGTTTTCCCATGGATAAATTCCCCATATTCCTATGTATAAAACCAGTTCATAATTACTTCTAAATATCAGACGTGTGAGACACCACATCAGGTCTTCAAATCAGGTAGAAAGGTAAAAATTCTGTATCTTAAATCTGAAGTCTGGTGCCTCAATACTTTGGAAAATCATTGGACAATTCTTGAGTGCCTTTAAGTACCTAAAAACACATGGATATAGGCTTTCAAACCAAAACACACCAGTAGTTTGTGTAAAGCCAGAAGATAAACCCAAGATTCCAACCATCCAGACTGGTGGGTATTGGTATTGGGAGATTCACGTATTTCCCCACATCAATGTTATGAACTAGAATAAAATCAACTTTTCTCAGTTAAAATATCTAAACCTTCATTTAGAACAGACACACAGAAATCCAAGCAGGGATTGGATTAGAGTCTTCATATATCGCTCCAGTCTCCCATGCCTTCTCCATTTGCTGGCTGCAGGCTCTCATCTACTCTCCATCTTTCTCCCCTCGCTCATCAACACCAACCAATAGTTAAAATGCAGGAGTCAGAAATAACAGGAGAAGATCCCTAATCTTCACCAGAATCCATGTTTAAGATGGACCTGTCACTAACTCTGATAAAAAGAGGAGGAGGAAGGAAGGAGGTCACCAAAGCACAACCCTGTGGTGGCCTGGCTCAGGAAGAGTTGATGAATGAATAACCACACCAATGGGGTAATGGTCTTCCCATTGCACAGGGTTCACTCCTCTGCTCAAACAAAAATTAAAGTAAAATAAAATAAAATAAAAT
>NW_010289437.1:0-209 GCF_000700745.2 Antrostomus carolinensis
CAAGAAAAAACCCAAAAAAGGCCAGAAAAAAACCCAATAAGGGCGAGAAAAAAACCCAGGAAAGGCCAGAAAAAAACACAATAGGGGCTGGAAAAACACCCACGAAGGGCCAGAAAAAAACCCAGAAAAAACCCAAGAAAGGCAAGAAAAAACCCAATAAGGGCCGGAAAAATACCCAAGGATAAACCCAAGAAAGGCCAGAATAAAAC
>NW_010289437.1:235-494 GCF_000700745.2 Antrostomus carolinensis
GAATAAAACCCCAAGAAAGGCCTAAAAAATACCCAATAAGGGCCGGAAGAATACCCAAGGAACGCCAGACAAAACCCCAGAAAAAACCCAAGAAAAGCCAGAAAAAAACCAAGAAAAAAACCAAGAATGATCAGAATGAAACCCAAAATGGGCAGAAAAAACCCAAGAAAAAACCCAAGAAAGGCCAGAAAAAACCCCAAAAAGGGCCAGAAAAAACCCCAAGAAAGTCGTAAAAAAACCCAAAAAGGGCCGGAACAAT
>NW_010289438.1:0-5686 GCF_000700745.2 Antrostomus carolinensis
ATTTCTAGCAATCCTGGTTTCATCCCCCTCCACCATCACATCTAGTGTAAAGCTCTTTTAGTTAGCCCTGCTAACTTCTTGGAGAGCATCCTTTGCCCCTCGGAGACAGGTACACCCCATCATTTGCCAGCAGGCCTGGTGTTGTGTAGGCAACCCATGGTGAAAAACCCCAAAATTTTACTCCTCACACCAGGAGGAGCCAGGTTTTTATTTCCTCTCTCTTTCTATTCCTCCCCTCATTGTTCCCTGTAATAGGAATGACAGAGGAGAATACTACCTGTGCACCTGATTCCTTCACCATTCATCCTATGGCCCTGAAGAGTCCTTCTTGTTTTCTCTCAGGCTTCTGATTACGGTTTCAGTACTGCCTACTTGGAAAATCAATAATGGATAATAATCTGTGGGCCTTACCAGAGTTGGAAGTTTTCTTTCGGTATCTTTAACCCGGGCTCCAGGTAGGCAGCCGACTTCCCTATGAAAAGGGTCCACATATCAGGCCTTCTGTTCCTTCAGAAGGGAGTCCTCTATGACAAAGACCCATCTTTTCTTCATTATGGAAGCCATTGTGATGTGGGGCTTAGCTATCTAGCTGTATATACCTTGCTTGGATTTTTTAAAAAAGGAGCAAGCATATGTGTGAAGTAATTTATACTACTGTTAAACTGATTAGACAGAATTTACAAGTGATCAAATTAAAGTCGAAATTAAGATTCAATAAATAAATTAGTATCTTAAGATTATCAACCTACCAAATTAATAGAACAACTTATCTAATGAAACTGTGAGGTCAACACTGAAATAAACTATTTATTTTTATCCCTGTCTTTTGTAATAGTAAAGACCCAGCTCCTTTTGAAGCTTAGTCTGTAGTTTATGCAGTAACAGGTAGTGAATAACCTAGCTAGGGAATAACAAGGTGCAGTAACTTCTGTTGGATGTGACATGTGCCTGCAGTGCTACCCTTAGTGTATAGCAGCTTCTTTATAGTGGAGAGAAATAGTATCTTCTGTATAATGATTTATATCTGATTCATATGAGAAAATGTCTGAAACTGGTCAGATAAATTGCACTTTTGAAGTATGTATTTGCTTCCAACAAAAAGGAGCCTACAGAGACTAGTGATGTGGATCTTACAGATTTCTATATAACTATATATAGTTAGACAACATCAATCCTATTCTTGAGCACACATTTTGGTCTTAAACTCTTGCCAACTTGAATTTCTCTAATAAGTAATTATTGTGCCATTTTTAACATGAAGAGATTAACTGAAGAGGATGCTCTAAGAGATTGAAGAAAAGTGAATCTGTGGAAAGGTAAGACACCTGGTATGATAAATTTCAAGAGGCAATATAGTAATGGCAAGAAACTACCTGAGGCTTGCCCTTTCCAAAAACAGCGTTGGAATCAAAGAACATCTTAAATCTTAAAAAAAAAAAAAATCCTTCAGGAGGATAGGGGAGACTGATCTGTTGGCTTACAGACAAGAACATACGGACTGAGATAAAGACCTCTAAAAACGAACTGAAGACTGGTACAAATAACAGTGAAGATATTATGGTACAAATATCATATTCCTGCTGATGTTATTGATGAAATACTATAAACACCAATAGATCACTGGATGAGGATGGTATGTGCCTAAGAATTCTAGCAGAGAGTTGAAATGACATAATGGCTAACAAGGGCATGTAAAACTTCCTTGGTACTTGAGAACTGTGAGACGGGAATTGTGTTACCAGTCTTCAGAAAGATGTTCCAGAGGGAGACCTATGGATCTGTGTACTTGACATCTCTACTAGGCAAATGTCTGAAGATTATTATGAAGGATCCAATTATTGATAAATATGATCTACCTGAAAAAGAATAAGCTTCCTTTAAAGAGAAGTCTCACTTTAAATTACTCGAATGTTTTGGAGGACTCAGGAAATATATAAATAAGTTGCTGTAGACTACCTGGATTCCCAAAAGGGCTTTTTAAGGAATTTCAGTATCCATGGAGTAAAAGGGAAGATCTGATATGAATAAATAATTCGCAGCATAAAGGATAAGTTCTTGCAGTGTGATAAGGTGCCGTGATTGAGAGACGGGGCACAGCTTGATGCAAGCAAAAGCCGTTTATTACAGTTACCTACATATATTATACTTACCAGAAGACAGCGTGTTTCAAACTGATTGGTGTTTTCAACATTGTGTTACAGGCTCATTGGGCTACATTTCACACTGGGCACACACAGATTGGTCAGTATTAAAAACCCCCTTAAAACATCTACCTCCCCTTACTACATCAGTCCCCACTACACAAGAACAATAGTTCCCCTTCAACAGGAGGCTGCATAGCCTCCCAATCCTGATAAGGACAGAAGGTCAGCGCAACCCACTCCTTCTAAAGTTCTTATCTTATTCTTCCCAAGGCCTGTAGCCGACAAGCTCCAGCACATCTCCCCCAGTTAATTTAGCAGTGCTAGGAGTTTTGCTGAGATCAGCCAAATACTGTCCCACAATAAGGCACCACAGTAGTTCTGCATGTATCTCTTCTGGTATTCATAAAGCCACCATAAAAGAAGATTGACCCAGCAAGGTGAGAAAATTTGCTGACAGTATGTAAAAAGGGTGGGGGGTGACTGTGAAGAATAACAGGAGAACCTTACAAAACTGAGTGACTGGGCAATAATATAGAAGGTAAAAATCAATGCCATCAAATATGAACTGATACATAACTGATGATAGTTTCACATATTAAGTGATGAGTTCAGTGCATCATTACTTCTCAGGAAGAAGGCCTTGAAGTTGAGATAGTTACTTCATGAAAGTAACTTCAACAGATCAATGTTTGACAACAGTCAAAGACACAAGTGATGTATTAGAAAGGATTAGAAAAGGAACAAAGAACACAACAGTGAATATGATTTATACTACTGCATAAATCCATGGTTTGCCACAACTTGAAGACTATGTGAGGAGTTCTGGTTGCCTGTTTCAAAGAAGAATGTGTTAAGAATTGGAAAAAAAAGATTCAGAGCAAAGCAACATGATAATCAAAAGTATGGTCTGCACCTGGTATTTTACGTACAGTTGCAGGTACTAGGACTCATCAACTTAGAAAATAGATTACTAAAAGGGATAGAAAAAGTCTGCAGAGTCATGAGCAAAAGAGAGTAGACTACTCACTGCCTCTTCCATTGCAACAAGCAGGGTTTGTTAAATACAAAGTATGTGGAAACTAGTTTAAAACAAAAAGATGTAGTTCTTCATGCAAAAGGTGATGGACTTCCAGAAGTTTGTATGTACATTGAACAAATTGGATGTGCACATTGATGCTGTGAGTGCAAAACATTTACATATATTTGAGTAGAGATGGAACAAAAACTTTGAGAAGAGATTAACTGAAATTTACTATGTAATTCACATCACACTCAGGAAATCCCTTGAACTGAAAATATTTGTGGGCCAAGAAAACGTTATGGGTTAGCATCAGAAATGTGCTATTCTTACTCTTCCAAGGCATACTTTAATGGATATTGCTAGAGTGTGGATACTGTGCTGGCTATACTCTTCATCCACCTTGGTCTCATTAAATATTGCTTTTCTTGAAAAATTCACTAACAAAGTGTGCTCTTTTCTGAAGAAGTTTCTCTTGAATCACTAATCATTCCATCGTAGTTTTCAAGAAGAAATAAGTATATGTTACAAGTATTCGGAGAGTTAACTAAACACAACTGGGGAATTACAGGCTGCAACCCTGTAACCCGAAGATCCCATCTAAGTGAATGGATAGCAGAAGTCTTTCCAACCATTTACCTGAAGATTTTACAGAAGCAAAGCAAAAACTGTTCTAAGTTTTTCTTTACCTGGCACTGTAGTGGAGAAGTTGGCTTTACTTTTTCTCATAGTGACATCTCCTATCCTGGAGACCATAAGAGAGAAGGCACAGGAAGTAATGTGGCTTAATGCCATATTAGGATTCCCACCACAGAGACACTAATTGCTTTAGGGCTAGTTTTTCATCTTTCTGGCTGTTATATGCCAGAAATGGCTAGCTGTCTTTAATTTCTGGCATTTATGATATAGTATAGCTACCAGTTAAGCTGAAGCTTACATAAAAAGCAAACAAATAATACTAAGACCTACTGTTGCTTTTAGAATTCATACATCATGTTCACCCTTTTGCTTCTTGATTTTTATGAACTATTTTCTAGCTTGTATTCTGAAGAGATTCTGCATAATGCAATTGTCTTTGATTTTTTCCAGAAATAGCTCATTAACCATTTAATTGATATCTTGACCTTCCAATTGACTTCCTAATTGATGTTTCCTTTCACTGCACCTGTTCAACTAATCATTTTTATGTGCTTATTATGTTGTTACTTGTTGTCTTATCTACAGCTATATATATTTTATTAATACATATTGTGCTTGGCATTTTAAAGCAACCACAAGTTCATTTCTGAATCACTTTCTTCTCCTTATTCAGTATACTATTCTGATTAAAAGGGAAAGGATTAAGATAAGTAAAACATGATGCAGTTCCTGTGTCTGTGTTTCCCTTTTTTTTTTTTTTTTTTTAGTCCTGTGACAGGCTAGAATCACTAGGATACTATGACTGTAATTCTGAATGCTAGTGTTGCAAGCTCTATCAATGTCATCACTATATTTACTATAACAATCTTGTATCATACTGTATGCTGACTAGGATTTTATGCCTTTAAATGTATATTTATTGTCCTTTCAATGCCCCTTAAAGGCTATCAGTTATGCCTGCTTTGAGAAGGGACTAAAACTGGGAATGAGGGAGCAACAAGGGCAGATAGTGGTCTGTGAAAGAACAGGAGTTGAGAGATGAGCATCACAGCAGGGCAGAAGGGCAGAGTCAAAAATGCTATTGCAGGGTGCCTGAGTCAGGTGAAGGGAACAGGTCTTTGATGATGGTTGGGCTCAGCCAGCACTCCATGGTAATGGAGCAAGTCTAAGATGGAGCCAGGAAGTCAAGCCCATGAGTCAGGGTCAAAGTCCTAGTGGGGTGTGTGGCTAGGCAGAGGCAGGGCTGCAAGATTAGGCAAGGACAAGGGGATGAGCCTATGCTTAAAAGCAGCTCCTAAATGAATAAGGGGCATACCCCCATTGAAGCTGTCTGATGCAGAGCTTGACATCTGTATTATAGGTGGCCCTGAGCACAGGACCCAAGTCCCAGGAGGACTAGGATGCATGCATGCCTCTGAAACTCTTGCCCTTCCTTTCCATTTCTGTTCCTTTTCCCTTTCTGCTCCTTCTTTCCCATCCCCTCTGTTGGTGCTTTAAGAGCCAAAGCTGGAGGCAGCCTCAGCCTTGAGCAGTTAATTCCTGATCTTGAATGAAAAATAAAACAAAGTGGACAAACAAGCAAGAATGTGTATGAGACAAAATAAGGATTTCTTGCATGCTGTAATTAATAGTCAGAAGTAAAAGAATGGCTCGTGAACAGGTGTAATTATCCAATCATGTCAATTGTTTAGGTGCGTGCATGATAAGGGGTAACAAATCAAAAGTGAAAGAGTGCCGCATGCTTGGGGCGTGCTGGATGAAAAAAGGATATATAAGCAGTGCAAAGCTTCAATAAAGTGCTGATGCCTGATGCCTGAACACATCTTGGTGTTGGTCATTTCATCTGCTGCACCCCTCTGCTCTCCTTTTCTTTCCCATGCTCTTT
>NW_010289438.1:5748-23822 GCF_000700745.2 Antrostomus carolinensis
ATTAGGTGTAGAGCAGAGTGGACACATAAGTAGAGGCAGTGAGAGTCTGCGAGGACATGACTGGGTATGCAGGGCCGTGTGCTAGCTTTACAGGAGTACACCTCTATCCAGCAACTTTCATCTATGGGGTCTACAGTCATGTCCGAGGTATTTAAGGAACAGGATGACACTGAAGGGAGAAAGAGTGATTTTCTGTATCCCTGAGTCCCACTGAACCCTCTCCAATGGGTTTAATGATGTTTAATGATACAATAGTTGTTTCAATGTCAGAATTGAAATTGTATCCATTATCACTGTGTATTTTTATATCAATCTTTCTTTAAATGCTGTGCAGGCTAAATTAAAAAAACAAAACAAAAAAAACCCCAAAAAACAACAGAAAAGTGAAAATGTAAAAAAACCCAAAGGCAATAATGCAATTTGAGAAAGGACATATATCAGAAGTTTGCTTTTGCCAAAGCTGTATTTTGTAGGACACGCCTATATATGTGTCATCTCCATAACTCCATATTCATCCCTCACAGGAACATTAGAATCGTAGAGTGGTATAGGTTGAAGGGGCCTTAAAGATCATCTAGTCCCACCCTTGCTACCATCAGCAGGGACATCTTCCACTAGATGAGGTTGCTCAAAGCCTCATCCAATCTGGCCTTGAACACTTCCAGGGAGGGGGCATCCACAACTTCTCTGGGCAACCTGTTCCCAGTATCTCACCACCCTCACAGTGAAGAATTTCTTCCTGATATAACCATTGCCCCTTGTTGTATCACTATCTGCCCTTGTGAAAAGTCTGCCCTCAGCCTTTCTGTCGGTCCTCTTCGGGTACTGGAAGGTCAGTATAAGGTCTCCCTGGAGTCTTCTCTTGTCCAGGATGAACAGCCCCAGCTCTCTCAGCCTGTCCTCATGGGAGAGGTGCTCCAGTCCTTTGATCATCCTGATGGCCCTCCTTTGAACTCACTCCAGTTGGTCTATATCCTTCTTGTACTGGGGGCCCCAGAACTGGGTGCAGTACTCCAGGTGGGGTCTCGTGAGAGCAGAGTAGAGGGGGATAATCACCTCCCTCGACCTGCTGGCCACGCCTCTCTTGATGCAGCCCAGGATACAGTTTGCCTTCTGGGCTGTGAGTGCACATTGCTGGCTCATGTTGAGCTACTCTTCCACCAGTACCCCCAAGCACTTATCCTCAGGGCTGCTCACGATCCATTTTCCACCCAGCCTGTGTTTGTGTTTGGGACTGCCATGACCCAGGTGCAAGACCTTGCACTTAGCCTTGTTGAACTTCATGAGGTTAGCACAGGCCCACCTCTCAAGCCTGTCAACGTCCCTCTGGATGGCCCTCTAGACTTCACCAAACTCAGTTATCATTTACTCTTCAGTTCCTCAGGGTACTACAGTTCAATAAATTTCCAAGCATGGTGACTGAAAAAAGTTATTATCAAAATTTTTCTGTTTTGGTATTAGAGTAATATTTTAAGATGCTGTATCTGCTCCATTGAAAAATTCTCCAAAGCATTCAGAAATTAATGAAAAAATGCTGCTTTTTTGTCAATCCTGAAAAATGTTGACAAATTATCTTAATGATACTACATTCTAGCAGTATCTGTGCTGGAAAAATAAAACTCATTGTTGATTCTAATTGAAGGCAGGGTTGATGAATGTCACAGTCGATAACATCCAGCTGATTGTGTTTATCTCCCATGGAAATAAGGGGTGACTATTCTATAATAGTGTTCTAGTAAGTCTGAACTGCAGTTGTTGTTTCAACTTCGTTTAGTATTTATATTTCAAGATGAAAGGCACCGTTTTCGTGATGACTGTGCTGGATCACTCTGTCCCTTATACTTTCTGCAAGTTTTCACCAAGAATTTAGGCTTAATATTCTTCTTTCAAACCACAAATAATTTGCCTGCTAATTTGTGACATACACGTAGTACTAGAGGCAAAAATAATATGATATCTCCTTCAGATAGTAAGTTCAAAAGAGTAGTCTTGCACTGGCACATGTCAACACTGCAAACTATTGATGCTATTTGTAAAAGAAATCCTGCATTCTTATAGAATGATTAGGTACAAATGAGCAGATAGTATTCTGGCATCTTGTACTGGTTTTGGCTGTGAGAGAGTTAAGTTTCTTCATAGTAGCCTGTATGGGACTGTGTTTTTGATTTGTGATGTAAACAGTGTTAATAAATAACATGGACATGTTTTCAGTTATTGCTCAGCAGTGCTTACAAAGCATCAAGGCCTTTTCTGCTCCTTAGACTGCCCTGACAGAAAGCAGGTTGGAGGTGCACAAGAAGCTGGGAGGGGACACAACTGGGACATCTCACCCCAACTGACCGAAGCGATATCCCATACCACATGACATCGTTCTCAACAATAAAACTAGTGGAGATGGAGGTTGACAATGCTTGGTGACTGGTGGGCATTGGAATGTTGGTGATGAGCAATTGTTTTCTTTTGCTTTTCTTTGTTTTCACTTGCTTTTCTTTGTTTTTATTTTCTTTCTTTGTTGTGTGGGGTTTTTTGCCTTATAGATTGGAAGGGTTATTTTGTTTGGTTGTTTTTTTTGTTTTCTCATTTTTACCCTTCTGATTCTCTCTCCTATCCAGCTGAAGAAGAGTGAGAGAGAGGTTGTGTGGTGCTTTGTTGCTGGCTGGAGTTAAACCACGACATAATTCTTAAGAAGAAATAGGGATACCCAGACCAAAATATATATGGTCCTTAATTTTTAGTTAGAGATTCTAAAGAACCTTAATTTTTAGTTATAGATTTTAAAGAATTTTGGTAACTTGAGCAGAGATGATGAAGGAAAAATATTTCCTACATCAACAGTAAGGCAGACCAATAGCCTTTGCACTTTCTTGTTTGGTTACATCCTTTGAACTGCAATGTGCAAGTAAGACTGAAATTTTAGAAAAACCAGATGTAGTCTGCTTTTGGTAATGCAAAATCTCCTGCCTGGAAATAAAACATGAATTTTAAGCCAAGCTACAACTTTTAAGAATATGTTTACCACAATTGCCCCACAATTCTGGATTCTTTATCTACATTACAGAAGTTTGTTGGTGTTCATGTCATCATTAGAGAAAGAGAGGGTTTGTCATTCTGAATTCTAGTGACAGAATTCACCATTAGAGGGAAAAAATTGATAAGGGCAAGTACAAATACAAAACATTATTAATATTTTCAAAATATGGTCAGATTTTTGGTCTGAGATGGTAATATTGTTATTAAATATTTCTATAATTTTGTGGTAAGTGGTGTACTGATCAGATATGCTACCTCAAAAGTTTTAGTAGCATAAAAACTGAAAAAAAACCCAAACCCCTCAAACAAGTCTCGAGGAGGGAAATCTGGCATTAAAAATAATGAAAAGGAAGACAGACATACTTTTTTTTTTTTTTTTTTTTTTTAAGAGAAATAAAAATGCATTTGGTAGGATGTGAATCTTTGCTGAATAAAAATGAGAGATGTTGGTACAGCTAGTGGAGGATGCTTAGTTTGTGTTTATCATGAAGGAGTCAGAGCAAAATGTATGGTTAGAGCTAAGATACAGGACAAGAACTATTTTCATACAGTTTTGTAAGAGATAGAGACTTGGGGAAAAAAGAGCACTCAGGTTAGGAATCTGAATCATCATTCTTTACTGTAGGAGTTAGGTTATGTTTATAATATAGGCTCATTTGGTTGCAAATTTGTATGAACCTGACAACATTTGGGAAACTAAGCTGCTATTGAGACAAATCTTACATTTTAATTTGAAGCTGAAATATCTGACTGATCCTTTATCAATTTATTAAATTACCTTCTGCGTACAGCTTGTCTTTAAAGATGGCCTGCGTAAGAGTATTTTACTTGGAAAATTAATATAATTCAGATGTTCTTTCCTGATGTGTTCAAACTCATTGAGGGCAAAATGGTCATCTGTAATCTTTTGCTTGGTCTTAGTTTGCTTAGAATTAAACAAAACACCATTCTTGATCTTATTTATCAATGGAAATAGTGTATTACTTTCATTGCCTATGTTGCTAAAGAATTAAAACTGTATATAATATTTACTAAAGGTGTGCAGAGAACTATTAATATTTATTTTTATTGCATTCTGAATATCTGGAAGGCTTTATATTACTTTGTGCCAGAAAGTAAGGCTTATTATACTCTGAGAAAACTGCTATGAAAATAGATGATTACATGATAAGTGAAAGTAGGTTATAACATGGATTTAAAAAAAGTAAAAAAATTCCTACACTGTCCTTACACTCTTACTTGTTCAGAAATGTAATCAGATAGACTGATCAGACTTCTCACAGGATAATTACATCTCTGTCTAGGCAAACATTTTGGAAATAGTCTAAGGCAAAATAAATAAGCTGCACAGAGTACAGTGCATATAACTGTAAAACCTTAGATAAGAATTTTAATTCTGGTGCAGTTTAGGGGTTCAAGGAAAGGTCTCAATATCCAGATAAGTGTTTTTATATCACTGACAGTGCCATACAAAAACATGACAGAGACTTGGACAATGAGCACTGAGTACCTACTCTGTGCCTTTTGAAAGTATCTACATTCACCGTTGGTGGACAATTGAATGTTTGTGAGATAGAAATGGTAATACCTATCATTTTTTGTTACATCACTGAATCAAATTTTGGTTACCAATGCATCTTTCATTTCTGTTTTATTTGTTTGTTTGTTCTCTGCACACCTTTAGAAAAAAATATATACAGTTTTAATTCTTTGGCAGCAGATGCAATAAAAATAATACAATATTTCTGTTGCTAAGATTTTATTTATTTATTTATAATTGCTTAGCTGAAAATAATGTATTTTCTTGCTACTTAGTTTCTTCTGCAGCCAACTTGTGGCTGGCAGCTCCTGTCTCCTCAAAGGCTGATAGGAAAAAAACAAACCAACAAACAAAAAATCCCAAACTAAACAACAAAAGAGCTTTTGTTCTTCTTTTCTCCCATTACAGCAGAGGATTTGATTCAAAATCTGGTTGATCTTTATGACTGCTACTGAAATAAAATACCTTGATTATCAGAATCTCATGGTAAATTCAAAAATGTATTTTCATCTGCATGTTGAAGTGTCTGCTAACTGGTTCAAGAAGATATAATCGCTCAATCCAGGTGGTAGGAAAGAGACAGACCTTACTGTATAAAAATTAGCCCAGATGACTGGAGGGAATGAGAGAATTTGTTGCATTCTGTCTTCTTTTGTGGTAAATTCATAATACTGAGTAGCTAAAAGCTATTTTTCTAAAATATACAGTAACAAGCAAACTTAACTTTCTTTAATCTGCTTGATGTAAAGTGATGTAAAAGTTAAGAATTCACAGTTGGTGGCCATCTAACATTTTGATGTACATTGACAGTGTCCTAAAGATCATTTGCATTATTCCAGGAAACTGTTTGGTCTTAAGCCCTGTAGAGATTCTCTAATCATGTTGAAATATATTGTTTCAAACATTGGCAGATGCCCTGTAGTGCATAAAAATCATAGACTTTTTTTTCCAAAATAAATATGGCAATTAAGATAGTTATATTCTTAGTTATACTCTCAGTATAACTAAGACAAAGTACAGTGGGATGTTAGGACATCAGTTGGGCCCTTGCAACCGAGACAGGTACATAGGGACAGAACTGGCTTAAAAGAAGAACCAAAATACTTCCTTGTCCAGTATGTACAACACAGTAATGGAGAACTTATCTATTTATTTACTTCCGAACCTAATGAGTCATCTATTTCTTTTTAATTCTGTAATTTGTGGGAAAATCTACAAGTTCTTAGAGAAGACCTCCTTTCAGTAATTCTGACACCTGTAGTGAATTTAGTGGATCATAGGCTCTAATAATCTCTTTGTTTCAATCTAGTAGAATCTAATAGGATTCTCCCCACCCATCAGTAACACTTTTTAAAATGCATGAGTAGAGAGTGTTTGTAATTCCTTTATGAATGTTTGTTGTTGTTATTCTGCTCTGTGTTTTGTATATGGCATGAGTGAGTGAGATTTTTAGTCTTTCAGGAGAAAGTTATATTTGTAGAAAGATATATTTTTACTTTACAAAGTAAAGTAAAAGTAGAGTATCCTCTTTACAAAGTAAAGTAAAAATAGAGTATCCCCTCTTTGCATTGTACAGCTAGAAAAATGCCTTCTGTAAAAGTAAAAATATTGGATCTATCTGAAATTTGGAAGTTTAGCGTCATGGTCTCTTATGATCAGTTTCTGGGAGTGAGAAGAGGTTATACTCTGCTTTTTAACATTGGATTCCCCTAGCAGAGTGATTTTTTTTTTTTCTTTTTTTTTCCCTTTCAGTTGCAGTACAATTCACAGAAGTTGAATTCTCTACCCTTTGATTGGAAGAGATTTAAGTCATCATCAGCCAAAATGTTTATTTTAAGTGTGGTACTCCAGAGAAGCTTAAAGGACTTTACATTACAAGCAGTAAATTTGGAAGCTATTTAACAGTACATTTTTGCAACTGTGTATTTTTCCACTTTGGTTTCAGAAGGATTTTTATTTCTCTTTTTTTCATCCATATCAGTATCAGAAATTATACATTAACTTGCCTGGTATTTTTTTGCTTTGTTTTTGTTTTTATCCTTAGACTGTTAGAAACCTATGATAAAAATATGCAATACAGTTTCTTTTGCAGGTACTACGGAGAGACATTTACAGAATCTGTTTGTGATTACTAAATAGCACAAAAACTGTATGGCAGGCAGATACACAGTATGGACAATGTGAAATAAATTCTTCCACCAATTATACTATTGTAAATGTGTAGAAACTCATGTCTCCCTTTGATTTATTTAAAATACTTTCTCCAGACAAGTAAATGTTATTGATTGGATTTTGTTTATTATGGGCTTATGTAAAATCAAAAAGGATGCTCATACAAATGTCACCATATATTATTTAGTCTGGTTCCATGGCAGGGAGGTAGAGGGGGCAGAACTGCTGTGACTGCAGTTACTGGGACAGCTTACATTGACTTCAGTGAGTTCATGATCAGAGATTTTACCCTTCAGAAAGTCAATGCTTTTATGTTGTCCTCCTCTCTGTTCTGCTGAGGGTCACTGTCTAGAATACAGCATTTTAATATACAGCATACTTTCTTCAGTGAAAAAAACCTCAAACCCCAAACCTTGAGATTTATGTGGTTTGCTTTTCTTTAAATCTTTACATAGCAATTAAAGCAAAGCAATGACTGGGGAGTAAGTAGAAAAGTGTATTTCATATCCTTTCAGTGAACTAATTAAAAATTTATGCCATTTTATAATACAGTATAAGCTGATGCAGGGTTACAAGAGATTGGAAGTAGGATGTTATTCTTAGTACAGAGCATCTGTGTTTATAAAGCAAATTTTGTCATTATATCAGCAAGTATAGTTTACACTGGTTTACGTACATCAAAATTCTTTTATGCTAGTCTTTCAGTATTAAAAAAGCATCACAGCAGACTGCTGAATTTTAAGGTGATATTAGGATACGATAATTTACCAATTATTAACTGCTTTTGAAATAAAACTAGAATCTTCTAGAAAGATAGATATTTTTACATATACATAGAAGAGAGATAAGGAAGAAAGGAAGAAAGGAAGGAAGAAAGGAAGGAAGGAAGAAAGGAAGGAAGGAAGGAAGGAAGGAAGAACGGAAGAAAGGAAGGAAGAAAGAAAGGAAAAAAGAAAGGAAGAAAGAAAGGCAGAAAGAAAGAAAGAAAGAAAGAAAGAAAGAAAGAAAGAAAGAATTCAGATCTCTCTAGCACAGGCAACTGCAAGTAGCTTTAAAAAATATTTTTTTTATTTGATATGTGTTGTTCCACTATTCCCTATTACCAAGATACTGTTCTAATAAATTATTTTTTTCTCCTTGGACTAGCCACCCCTGCTTCCACCTCTGCCATTTGCTGCCATTTATTGTTGGTTGAATTAATCTGATACTATTTTTTTGCATGGTGTTGACGTTTTGTTTTATATCCTTTTTTATTTTTACTTGGATTCCTATATGAGATCTTAAATGTGCCTAAAAAAAGAGTAGTTATACCATGATCTTTAGCAGTTTCTGTGATGGTGACACACCAAAGCAACATTCTCTTAAAGTACTCCACCGTGAGTATTTAGTCCATATTTCAAATTCTTTTAGCTCATATTCATACTTTTCTCCCTCTACTGTGCTCTCATAAGGCCCCACCTGGAGTACTGTGTCCAGTTCTGGAGCCCCCAACAGAAGAAGTCATGGACCTGTTAGAATGAATCCAGAGGAGGGCCATGAGGATGATCCAAGGGCTGGAGCACCTCTCCTGTGAGGACAGGCTGAGAGAGTTGGGGCTGTTCATCCTGGAGAAGAGAAGGCTCCGGGGAGATCTTAAAGTGGCCTTCCAGTACCTGAAGGGGCCTACAAGAGAGCTGGGGAAGGACTTTTTACAAAAAGGAAGATAGTGAGAGAACAAGGGGAAATGGCTTTAAGCTGAAAGAGGATAGGTTTAGATTAGATATTAGGAAGAAATTCTTTACTATGAGGGTGGTGAGACACTGGAACGGGTTACCTAAGGAAGTTGTGGATGCCCACTGTTGAACTTCTTGTCCTTCCCAACTCCTTCTCCTCAGGGATACTCGCAATCCATTCTCCACTCAGCCTGTACTTCTGCTTGGGGTTGCCCCGACCCAGACGCAGGACCTTGCACTTGGCTTTGTTGAACTTAATGATACTTACACAGGCCTACCTATTCATCTATTAATCTATTTAGATTAGAGATTAGGAAGAAATCCTTCACTGTGAGGGTGATGAGACACTGGAACAGGTTTCCCAGAGAAGTTGTGAATTTCCCCCCCCCCGGAAGTGTTTAAGGCCAGGCTGGATGAGGCTTTGAGCAACCTGGTCTAGTGGAAGGTGTCCCTGCTGATGGCAGGGGGGTTGGAACTAGATGGTCTTTAAGGTCCCTTCCAACTCTAACCATCCTCTGATTCTATGATTCAAACAGATTTAGTGAGTTTTGAGTATATGTTAGCTGTATTAATTATAAACAGTAGTCTAGGTGTTTAAAATTCTCTTATCCGAATTGTTATCCCATAGTATGTTGCTTCAAACTGTAGTGGTACAGGCTGCTACCTACATCTCCACCAATTGCTTCCAAGTTACTCTGTACAAATTGTTTGGTAGATTGACTGCATTCTTCATTCATAGTGGATTACTAGTTGTGGAATATATGTAAGCCAATGAAAGCTATGGCTTTATTATTAGAGTATTTAAAGTCTTAACAGTCTAATGAGTTTCTCCAGTCATAGTAGTATTGACACATACTGTTCAGTTTATCTAATTATTATAGCTCATTTGCATTAATTGTGCAATCACTAATAATATAAACAAACTTTGTGGTATCTTGGATATCATGATCATTTCTCCACTGCTCCTAAGTACTAAGGTCAATTGTTTCAATCTCAGGATGCAAAGAGTACAGTGAACTGTCAGTACAGTATGTCCTTGACTTGGATCCACTTGGGGTAATTTTTACATGTTCGGTCTTGTAATCCACTAAGTTACTCTTTCTTTATTGGTTTGCAATTCTGTAATATATCTTGCATTTGTGAATAATTGACTATACATGACGTGTTTTTCATAGGCTGGATACTTGCTTTCGTGCACTTTGTTGTCTCTAAAATTGTTTTCATGCAGCTCCCAAGGTTGCATTTGTTTAACTCCTGCTAATTTACCAATTGTGCATTGCTTATAGCTTGGGTCCTCCTGTATCGTAATGTACCTGTACTTTCAAAGCCTCTGCTGTCTGTCCATGCCTGTACTCTTCTATACTTCATTTGTGTTTTAGGGTGATAGTTCATCTAACACAGCATGCTGCTTGTTATTACTATCTATTAGGTAGAGGTATATAAATAATAATTAGAGTTGTGTAGTACAGCTGTACGAAGCTCAGCAAAAGCTAAAACAAAGTGTTTAATGTCATCTGGTTGTTAGACAGTTTCTGTTGCTGCTAAACATGCTAAAACAGAGGTCAAGGCAGTCCAAAACAAGTTTAGACAATACCTTACAAATCCTGAGGCTTGTGTTTTTAGTTTAACAGACAGCATGGCATGTGGACTTCTTAGGGCAACAATGACAACAACTAATTTATTGGGCTACACATATCTGTTGAGCACATGTGGTGCGTTGACCTTGGCTGAAGACCAGGTGCCCACCAAGCTGCTCTATCACCCCTCCTCCTCAGCAGGATGGACAGGAAAAATAATAATATGGGGGAAAAAACAAAACAAAAACAAAAACAAAACAAAACAAAACAAAACCCCTCGTAGGTTGAAACAAAGGCAGCTTCATAGAAAAATGGCAAAGCCACCTGTGTGGAAGCAGAAGAAGAACAAAATATTCTCTACTTCCCATTAGTAGGCGATGTCTGGCTACTTCCTGGGAAGTAGGGCTTCTGTACATGTAGACATTGTTCTGGAGGACAAATGTTAATAACAAATGCCCCCCTTCCCTCTCCTTTTTTCTAGCTTTTATTTCTGAGTAGACATTATATGGTTTGGAATATCCCTTTGGCCATTTTGGGTCAGCTGTTCTGGCTATGTACCCTCCCCAGACCTTCCCTATCCCCAGCCTACTGGTGTGGGGGGGGAAATATTGGAGAGACAGTCTTGGTGTTGTGGGAGCACTGCTCGACAGTAACCAAAACACTGGTGTGTTATCAACACCTTTCTAGCTACTAATACAAAACACAGTGCTCTGAAGGCTGCTATGGGGGAAATTAGCTCCATCTCAGCCAGACCCAATAGAACACATGAACCAAAGATGAGCACATCCTCAACTCTATGACAATGGGTACTCAAACTGAGCATAAACCCTTTAAAATTGGAGGATATCTATCATTCACATTATTGTTGTAGTCCTGTTTTCTGTCCATGGACATGCTTCAGACAGAGAAGTTTTATTGCTCTAGCTATACACATAGTAAAACTGACATGTAAATTGCCTTCCTATCGTACAGATAACATTATCAGTGTCAGAAGTAGAAACCCAAGATAGCCATGGCATCTCTCATTTTCCAAATATATTTCAGGTTTATAAAATATTGATTGTCCTTATCCTTGTTGTTTTTTTCCTACCTAATATCACTAACTAGAATTTAGAAATTTGTCATTTTTATGATTAGAGCATTTCCAAACTCACTGTTAAAGTAATGGTGTAAAACTACCACTACTGAGGTTGTACTTACACATCTACTGATTCATTACTCTGTAGCATTATTTCATAATGAACAGAATAGAAAATTATGCAGCCAACACATTACCATTTTAGCAATGGAAATGTTGTCCCTGTTATGAAACTTTCAAAACTTGGTTATATTTCTGAAAGATGTTGGGGAAATAGAGTCAGAACACTTCTTTTTCCTTCTCCTAGCAACTTTGGTCAATGAATATCTTGCTATTTTGGGGGTTTTTTTGTCTTTTTTTTTTTTTTTTTGTTAGCTTTTTGATTTGATTGCACTTTATGTTTCATGGTTATAAGCAACTTCTAGCATTTCCAAACAGTGAAACAAGCTTTCCCATATAGTTCTGCCAAAGCACTGACCTGCAAAACCTTTGGCATTTTTTTCCTTGGCATTTCATTTCATGGCCTCTCATGAGTGATAGCTGCCAGTTGTTCAGAACAGTGCCAAATTGTGTAGTGCTTTTATGATGTGAGAAAGGATCTACTAAATGCTGGTGGGAGACTACCCAACTGATTTATTGCATTTCAGTTGCAAACAAAGTAAATGAAGTCACCAGGCATAAATCTATGTTTTTCAAGAACAGAAAACTAGTAATATTTTGCTTGCAGCTAGTGAATTAACTTTTATTTTTAACTAGTTTGATACAGATATAATTGGATTGAGTAGGCTTTTTGGCCTGTATTTTGATGAAGAGAAACTAAAGGAGCAAAGAAAAGAGTGAGAGATCCTTCCTGACATTTGTCAAGAAATATGAAAAAGAATGAATGGGATAATCTTGACAGCTAGACTCAGAAAAGAAAGAAAAAGAAAAAGAAAAAGAAAAAGAAAAAGAAAAAGAAAAAGAAAAAGAAAAAGAAAAAGAAAAAGAAAAAGAAAAAGAAAAAGAAAAAGAAAAAGAAAAAGAAAAAGAAAAAGAAAAAGAAAAAGAAAAAGAAAAAGAAAAAGAAAAAGAAAAAGAAAAAGAAAAAGAAAAAGAAAAAGAAAAAGAAAAAGAAAAAGAAAAAGAAAAAGAAAAAGAAAAAGAAAAAGAAAAAGAAAAAGAAAAAGAAAAAGAAAAAGAAAAAGAAAAAGAAAAAGAAAAAGAAAAAGAAAAAGAAAAAGAAAAAGAAAAAGAAAAAGAAAAAGAAAAAGAAAAAGAAAAAGAAAAAGAAAAAGAAAAAGAAAAAGAAAAAGAAAAAGAAAAAGAAAAAGAAAAAGAAAAAGAAAAAGAAAAAGAAAAAGAAAAAGAAAAAGAAAAAGAAAAAGAAAAAGAAAAAGAAAAAGAAAAAGAAAAAGAAAAAGAAAAAGAAAAAGAAAGAAAAATGTTGATGACTTTCTGAGAAATTAAAAGATCTGAGAATGGAATTGCAAGGGAAAATGAGAGACTTGAGGTGGAGCATGACATTGGCAAATCTCTTAGTCCAGTTTTTGGCTGAAAAGGAAACCGTGAGCTGTGTTAAAAGAATACAAGCTGTTTTCCTTAGAGGAGAATAAATAGAGAATTAAAGTTATAAAAATTCCAGTAAATCAGATTTTAATCTTTCTGTCATGGCCATGAAAGCAGAATTGGGGAAAAAAAAGAGAGATGGAATTTATCCTCTAATGTTTTTATTTCAGAGGAGGCTGGCTAAAGGGACAATAGCCAATATAATGTAGCCAACAATGTATAATCAGGCATTAAAGTGTCTTAAAGGTCGTGAATTCTTCCTGTGAAAAAGCTCTACAGATCATCTTGAAAGGCTTGCATAAGAGCCTGTCAACTTTGAAAATTCTGGAATTTGGGTTTATACTGGTATTCAAGACAGAATAAAAGGTCTTTTTCTCCCAGTTGTAATGGACATGCTGGTGATGAGCACAGGGATTAGGCAACATGGTTGGTGAGGGTGTAATGACTCCACTAGCTAAATATGCTGAGATAGTCTTCTGACCTCTAACTTCGAAACCTACCTAGGACCTTGGTTGTTGTTCCCTCTTAAGTTGGGTGAAGTGCTGCAAGGAACATCCAAACTCTAATTTTTCCAAGCCCTGTTTTTTTTTCACCTGGCTTTCCCATCAAGAGTGTTCAGTCACTGCTCTCAGTTGTTCAGCTGGTGAAAGCTCACTGCTTGGCATGTTCAAGGTGATGGCAGTGGAGGGTGGCAGAGGTGATAGTGGGACTTCACAAGCCCTTAGTATTGATGTCGAGACTCTGGTGTTAGTGGTCCCAGTATTCCTTTTTTTTGGGAACACAGAACATGAGGTGAAGAAAATCCTTGTGTAATACTGCTTCACAGACTATTTCTCATTGAACTGCACTATCAAGTTAACGTATTACTTGCTGGGATGAAGAAGAAAGTAATTGGGATAAATACGTAGTATTTATCTGTTGAAGTCTTGGATTACATGAACGTGTTTAAAGGGACAGAAAGCATGGGCCCAGTACATGTTTTATAGTTACCTATACATCAATTATGGAAGACAAGACAGTATTTGTATCTCTGTCAGAGTAGTGCTCTTGCGTATATGTGTAGCAGAGGGTTGTCAGTTTCTTTTTTTTTTTTCCCCACTGCTTCATTGGCAGAGAGATTAATGTACTTCTGCAGCACAGAACTAGACTCCTACTGTTTTCAAGGGAAGTTTCTTCCCTGTTGTGGAGTCCCATGCTGCTGCTGAGTAATCACATGCTTCCCAGAAAGTCTTCTTGCAAATTAGTCCTTTTTTTTTTTTTTTTTTTTTTTTTTTTTTAAATCCCCTGACCCCCATATGCTGAGAGATACACAGCTGGTGCCAGGCCAAACTGTCCTCAGTCAGGACATCCTCTCCTTCCACTGAATTGCAAACAGTGAGCAAAAATCTGCCTTGTGACTCATTACACATTGCGTGAGGTAGCTGGTCAGCAGAAATAACATCTGTCCAGGATGCATCACTATTCACAATTTCTTATTTTTATGAACATTTTTACTTTAACAGTGAGAAGCTTCTGCCTGTAAGAAAGTGACTGGCAGAACCTGGCACTTCTGCACATGTCTCAGGCTGAAGAACACTTTGCAGGTGGTATCTGTGCATTTGCCCTTGAAGTCAGAAAATACATTGCCAACTTTCTTCTTACAACAATTTTAGGTATGTTATGTGGTTGACCAATGGAAGCAGGAATAGATGAGTTCTAGGTTTCCTTCCTGGGATGACACAGAGCATGGTAACAGGTTTCCAAAATAAAGATAAGGTAGCTTCAGGGAATGCAGAAATGCCCTTATTCACATGCAGTACCTTGAGTGTACATTCCTGCAGGTGTTTTTTCATGTGTATGCATTACTTGGCATTAAATCAAGGTGGTGTCTAGTTAGAAGTAATTTTTACCAGTCTATCTGCATTCCTTTTGCCAGTGGGGCTGATTATTCTTCTTATTTTATCCCTCAGATGAAAAGTTCAAACCAGCTCTTTGAGCACCACTGGTGTGTCAACTTTGAAGATTGTTTACTGATCCTGAGGTCAAGCAGAAAATGAGAGAGCTTGTACTGATGTTGAATGTCCTGTATTGCTAAGAAAACCTTCATTTGAGTATTCCCATTAGTGTTAGATTTAGAATGAAAGAAAAAAAAAAAAACAAACTCAAAAATGTGGCTAACAAAGTTATTATTGATTCAAAATATAGTATAGGGGATATAATGTGATCAAGGAAATGTATTCTTTGTCTTAAATGCAAAATTCCTAAATGGATTTATGGTGTGGTTTTCTAAAGATAAAGAAATGTGGAGTTTTGCATGTAGTGTATTTCTCAGGTTTATTGTTAGTAAGGATGTATACATATAGTAAGTAAGATATAGACTCACTCATAATTTAAATATCAAATCAACATTGTCTTTGGCTAGATCTCACTTACTCCAAAAACTGTATTTTTTTCTAAAAATCTCTTTTTAATTAAAATGACATGTCAACTTTATGCTTGGCCAGTATTTTGAATGAAAATTTGCTTTATTTTGGGACTTCCTTTATGTTTCTTACTTTTCCTATTTTGTAGCTTTTCTTTTTGACCATGAAATATACCTTCTAAAGAGAGAATAGAATATATATGAAAATATTTTTATGTCTATCTCATACAACTTATAATTTTAATGTGTGCTAAAATCACGTGAAAGATGTTTCTTTTCTGCCTATCTTTTAAATGTTTTAATAATCAGACACTGTGATGCATTTTATATTATATTTTATCTCGTCATCTATATTGTCAGCATTACATTTAGGGAGACATACTATCCTCTCTGTTTTCTATTCTTCCTGGGCATCCAGAGCAAAATAATTCAATATCTCGGTAAAGTTTTCTTTCCAGAAGTTCAGTCTCAAAAGCTCCTATAAAGCCTTAATGAAATTTTAAGTTATACTTTATTTGCATGAGTAAAGTATCAAATGGGTACACAAGCTACCTGCAAGTGAACCCCTTTACAGATATCTCTTTTACACATGGTGAACAAAACCCATGTGGTCATCTTGTAAAAGTTATTTTTATATTCTGTTGTGAAAAACATACTTACATGACTTATCAAATTCAGCTTTGATTAGAACTCTTACAAAAATCTTGATAATTATGATAACATAATTTTTCCCCTGTTTGGGAAAGCCAAAGTTTCAGATTCAGAGGCAAAGATTCAGAAATAGCAAAGGCTTGAGAAGTGCTAGGCAAGCATGTGGATACACATTGTTTACCAGTCTAAACCTTCACTGAAACTTCACATTTCCTTGTAAGCAATGTTCAAATAATCCCTCAGCTACAAACGTAAAGGAAATATAATTATAAATGTAATGGTTATCACCCATCTCGTTATTGTCAAAGCGTGGAGGAAAATGGTGACTAGTTACTGGCCACTGACACCAATATTTAACAAGGCAATTAATAATAATAATAATAAAAAAAAAAATCTGTGTTTTCAGAATCCCTTTTCTTTCTCTGCAAAAAATTGAAGCACAATTTTTTTAATATGGGAGTACAGATGTATTTTTGCCTGCCTATCAGTAGCATAAAATGGTTTTTTTATTATTA
Source organism: Antrostomus carolinensis (assembly GCF_000700745.2). Lineage (NCBI taxonomy): Eukaryota > Metazoa > Chordata > Aves > Caprimulgiformes > Caprimulgidae > Antrostomus > Antrostomus carolinensis. Next base: position 21,970 of record NW_010289438.1, read on the forward strand.
TTATTAAATGGCATACGTACAGTTTGAACAGCAACATACAAATAAATAAGAAGGATTGAAATAGGATATAGCAGCAACTAGGTTTGACATTTTTCTAATAAACTGCCCACAAATCTCAGGATGTTTACTTTATACAAATGGGAAAATAGACATTTAAAATAGATTTTCTGTGAAGAAATTAAAGAATTAACATGATGAATTGAAGAGAAGCTAGTATACCCTTTGATTCCCCTCCCTTCTTTGCTTGAGCTCATGTATGGACTGAAATCCAGCATTCAACATTAAAGCAGCAATCTGCAGTAGAGTGGATGAATTTGTGACAAATTGTCCCTTGAGGTTTATAAAACATATTCTCTATAAAACCAGCCACAGTATGTTTCTCCACATTAGTCAGTTTCTGACATTAAGGCTGCTGAAGGTTCTAGGCCAGTACTGCTATCTGCCATCCCAAAGCTGTAAACAACTCTTTGTTTATAGCAGCAGCGCTCATACATCCATTTCAAGGTTTTACAGCAATAAAAGGCTGACTGCCTACATCAACTGGAGTGGGCTGCAATGTTGTTATTTTGTTTATTGCTCTTTTACTGCAGTGGTCAAATAGTTCCTCTGAGACTAGACACTGGTACTGTGCCATCTGTACAGTCAGTGTTAGACAACTTGTGTCAACTAAACAAAACACTATGACAAATAATTATAATGAGTATACTAATTAAATAAAATGATGCCGTATTAAATTATGGGGGAAATGTGGAAGATTAATAACAAATTAAGAAGAACTTGTCAGTTACCTTTTAATGGGTAATGACAGTAGTCCCTAGAGAGGTTTTGATTATATTAATGGTTCTTTGTTTCTTCAATCTGAACAATTTTATAACTCATGTTATTTTATTACAGTGAGAAAATAAAGGTTTGCTACTTCAGACGGATAGAAGATTTTTGCTATGTCTCTCTAACATTAAGAGTTGTCAATTTAGAACAGAACTATAATTTTTTTAAGTTTGTGTACTATTCATTCCCACAAATTTTGCTGTTGTAGTCACAGTGTTTTCTCCTCCCATCATAAGGCTTATAAGTTTCTTTGGTTATTAGGAATACAAACTGACTTTTTTTCTTTTTCTTGAAGTTGACCTTTCCTTTGAAAAATCATAATGTTAATTAATGGAATGACAAATAAGTGAGGCTTAACATCTACAATTCAAAGCAAACAAAAGTGATATAGGTGTACCCCAAAAATAAAAATCTGTCTTTTACGTAAGCTTTCAATGTCTTATACGTAAGCTCTGATTTTTTAATCAGCTCAATATCAGATAGAATCACACAGAATTGTAGGGGTTGGAAGGGACCTCTGAAGATCATCTAGTCCAACCCCCTCTGCCAAACCAGATACATCTAAAGCAGGTTGCACAGGATCATAAACATGGCTTTGAACATATCCAGAAAAGGAGTCTCCACAACTCCTCTGGGCAGCCTGTTCCAGTGCTCTGTCACCCTCACAGTAAAACATTTTTTCCTCATCTTCAGATGGAACTTCCTGTGTCCCAGTTTGTGCCTTTTGCCCCTTATCCTGTCCTTGAGCACCACTGAAAGGAGTCTGTCCCCATCCTCTTGACACCTGCCCTTTAGATATTTGTAAACATTAATAAGGTCCCCTCCCAGTCTTCTCTTCTCCAGGTTAAACATATGCTTTACATTCCTACCTTATAATGTCAAAATCTTGAAGAAGTTTCCCCAAATGATTATTCATGATTTTACTGACCATGTTTCAAGTCAGGCAGCAGTTTCACATTAAAAAAGAAAAAAATTACTTAATTTATTTTAAATAATATCAGGATCTCACACCACTGAGGAAAGAG